>NC_058131.1:659005203-659153564 GCF_016433145.1 Gracilinanus agilis | reverse complement strand
ACATATATATATATACATATATATATACATACACACACAAATATCTATAGCACCTTTTTAGTGGAGGCAAAGAATTGGAAATTGAGGGGATGCCCATCAATTGGAGAATTAATTGTTACATATCATTGTGATGTAATACTAATATCTTATAAGAAATAATGAGCAGTACATTGTACACATTAATGTTAATATTTTAACACCGATCCATTGTGAAAGATTTAATTACTCAGATCAACACAATGACACCTTTTACCCACTACACCAATTATAGGTATATGGTGTCATAGACAATGCTTTCCCTTTAGGATCTTTTTTTCTTCTTTATTTTAACACTATACAAACATGACAGTGAACTATTCCTAAAGATTAATTCAATTCTGGATAGAATTATGCTCATAAAAACAGAATCTGGGTCAATTATTTACTTTTTTTTTCTTTCTGTTGAGCCTTTTGGCACTTTTGGTTCTTTTCACTCAGTGCCAACAAGGTGTTGTTTCCAAACTGGAGGGAGTTAATATAGCCATGACCTCAATTAAAGATACTGACCTGCGGTTATTTTCCTGTGAAATTTCTTGCCCTTTTATGTGACAACTGATTCATAGAAAGACATATGCAACCTGCCTAGTCTGCATATTTTTCACAGCAGAGAGTTTATTACTTAAAGAAGAGCCTCATTAGGAATGTGGCATGGACCAGATGGCTTTACTCGTTCCAACCGGGTTGAGAGAGTCTGGAAGTAAGGATACTTGCAATGCTTTCCCAGATCAGTTGCCTCCTAGATCTGTGACCTTGGGGATAGTCTGCATGCTTATGCCTTATTTATATACCTGATGAGGGAGGTCCTGAAATGATAGGAAAAGAAGGAAGTCTAAGATTTCTAATGATTCATCTCCAGTAAATTGAAGAGTGTTATATGTCCATTCCTAACTTACTTCAAGTAGAAAACAAATGAAGCCAGTCAATATGGATGATTTGTTGAGTATCAAACTAAGTCTCTGTACCTTTTGCATTCCTCCTCATGACTAGTATCATGACTAGAACATTGTTCTTTGAATGTGCCTGTTAGGACAAAAAAAAATCAGCTTATAGAATATACAGAAACAACTTACCCTTTCAATTTCCTTCTTAATTTAAATGTAAAATAGGTATGAGATATCAACATTTTCACAACTTTATTTCTCTAAAACACTCTTGATTAACATTTTTATATAAAATACATGTACCCTTAAACTATCATTTGAAATGTATTACTTATTTGGGATATATGTAAACTTTGGAAAACTACACATACATGCACACAGATCAGCTTAATTCTTCAAAACCTTTATCAGGGTACATTGGAAGCACCCCATCCTATATAAATCCTTCTGAACCATCTGTACAGAAGAACAACTTCCTACAAAAATAGAGCTGTACCCTTTATTAGATAATTAAGCTTCATTATTAGGGCCCGATTCCTTTGCATTACTAAGTGGTAAAAAATATGTACATTGATCTGAAAAAAGTAGGAAAAATACTATCATAAAATAGTTCTTTTTCAGTTGGTCAAATGTGGCAGATCTATTTGTCTGAGGAAATTGTTTTTGTGCTTATTTAAATTTCCCCTTTCCTATCCCTTTTCTTTTGTGTGTGTTGCTTGGACAAATAAAAAGTTTTTTTTTTTATTTGTCCTTTTATGTACAATGTAGATGAAGGTAATAAACCTCATCCAAGTGTGCAGTTCTCTGAAATTCATTCCCCTGAGGTTCTCTTTCCCCTTAGTTTCACCTCTCAGCATCTGCAAGTATAATTTAGAAGAGTGGTTCCCAAATATTTTTGGCCTACTGCCCTCCTTCCAGAAAAAAATATTACTTAGCCTCCTGGAAATTAATTTTTTTTAATTTTAATAGCAATTAATAGGAAAGATAAATGCACCTGTAGCCATCACCACTACCCTGGATCGCTGCAGCACCCACCAGGGGGCAGTAGTGCCCACTTTGGTAATCACTGATTTAGAAGGTAGGAAGTTCCTATTAAGCTAGGCAAAATCATATTTTGAGTGAGAGAGAGAAAAAGAAAGAGAGAGAGAGAGAGAGAGGGGGAGAGAAGGAGGGGGAAATAGAAACAGGGAGAGGGCAAAAGAGAGGGAAAGAAAGAGAGAGCATTTAGATTGCCTGTCTTTTTGTAGGCAGAAGAAGATCAGGGCAAGTGAATACTAGGAAATAGTTGAGTTTGGTTCTAAGTAGAAAGAAAAGTAGTGCCTTAGTGGAAAGATTTGTAAAAATCAAATGTTGATTCTTCCATGTACTTCCTATGATCTCATTAAAGATACTTAATCTCTCCAGACCTCAGTTTCCCCATGAATAAAATGCAAGAGTAGGACTAGAAAAGTTCCAAGTTCCCTTTGAGTTCTAAATTTATTTTCCTAGAATACTCAGAAAGGGCCATTGCTTTCACATGTTATCAAATCAATGAATAAACAAAGCCCATCTAGAAATGAGTCTGAATTTAGTTTCATAGGGACTTAGAGACACAGTGCTTTCTTGTTGAAAAAGATTATAATATTTCCTAAATAGTAATAGTAGTGCCTCAATCAGTATGGTATTTAGGCAAAGACTATTTAATGCCTAATATTTGCCAGGTACTATGTGAGGTACCAAGAATAGAAAGGTCAAATATAAATAATTTCCACCTTCAATTATTTTATATTTAATTGAGGGCAAGATGTGTGTATGAGTGTGTGTGTGTGTGTGTGTGTGTGTGTGTGTGTGTGTGTAGCATACTAGGTAAATAAATACAAAAATACATTCAAAGGAAATAAGAAGGCATGAATGGGGAGAGCAGTAGGCTAGCAATTTGAGGGATAAGAACAGGCGTCATGTAGGGACTGCCACTTGAGTTAAGTCTTCAAGAAGGCTGGGAACTGAAAGAGGCCAAGATGAAGAGACAAAACATTGTGGATATTGTGAAAAGTCAGGGCAAAAGCAGGAGCAAAGTCAGGACTTGGAATGCCCTGTACAGAGATCAGAGATGATATAATCCACGAAGGGAAGAAGTGGAGTGAGAAAGCCTTTAAAGGTAGATAGGTTGCACTCTGACTAGGGAGAGTCTTAAATACCAAAGGAAAATTTATATTTTTATTATAAAGATAGCAAACAAACAAATAACAACCATCAAAAAATGGAGCCTATGGGGCCAGGGAATGACATGATCCAACCTTTACTTTAGGAATTTTACTTTGGCAGCTTTCCTATGGAGGAAGGATTGTCAAATAGAGAAATGAGTCAGGGGGAAATGAGTAATGGAAAAGATTGATTGTCTTGTGGGAGGAAATAAAGGGAAAGATATACTTTCTACTTAGCAATCTACTTAGCACACAGTTCCTTCAGCAAACAGAAAGCTTGGGTCTTTCAACATTTGTCCATCTATTATTTCTTGTTAGATAATTAAGCCTTCCAAACAAGGCAGCTTATAAAGTTTATAAGACTTTAGCCCTTGAACCTGGCAGGCCCCTTGTGAAAGGGTTCATTTATCAGTTGTGCCAACTAATGGCACTTCCCTCTCCATTTAACTCTCCTTTGCCCTTTTCAATCCAGTGATCAGTGGCAGAAGGTTGAAGGACCCTGTCTACCCATTCTTTTTCAATGATTTCTCCCCAGAGTCCCATGGCTCATATGAGATTGAGAGCGTTCTCATCTGTACCATGTTGAGTATCAGTGATTCAGATTGTATTTACCACTATCATGTCAATAGCCCAATGCAATTTGACTATAATTTCCCCTCAATTTGCCTTAGACAGAAAAAAAATTCTCCAGCAACAATTTTGCCAGGAAAAGGGGAACCCCTTCATGGACTCTGCTGTTCAGATTTGAAGGTTAGGTATAAATGAAATAGATTCACAGAGACCTTGCCAAAACTTCCCACTCAACTTCAATTAGTGGAAAGATTTGTCTACATTTCTAACACAAAATAACTTACTGAAGAGTATTCTGGCTAGTTCAACAAGTAACTCAATTTCATAGTCATACATTTTTAGAAATAGAAAAAACTCAAAGATCATCTAATCCCATCAACTCATTTTAAAGATGAGAAAACCAAAGCCCAGGGATGTTAAATAACTTCTTTAAAGTCATAGTAGCAGAACTGGAATTCAATTCCCAAACTTGTATCTTAAATTTCATGATTTAATTTTCATTTAGGATCATGAAATTGCTGTCAACATCTTTGATGTTTAGAGATCCTCTGAATCTTTGCATGTGATATTCTGTTTTGATACTTTAAGTTCAGGGATTCTATTTCCATAATCTAGTGGGGGGCTCTATTCTGTCCTTAATATAAAAGATGCTCCATCATGCCACTTGTTTAAGCAATATGATTTTAAATATTTAGACTATCTGGACCATTACTTCGAGTTCCTTTCCTGATTTGTCACTTAAAAGAATTAGTAACTATTTAATAAAGATATGCAAGTTACCAGTTTTCCCAGAACTAGTAAAATTAAAGGCTTTTCCCTGTATCTTTTACGATCTTTTCAAATCAGAGTATATGTGTTATTGCTATTGGTTTCCAGATGTAATTTTATAAACATGCAGAGCTCTTGATGAGGAAACTTCTTCCACTGTGAAGATGAACAACTCATTTGTATGGTGTGAGAGATGTCTAAGGGCACTGACACACTAAGAAACTTACCCAGGGACATAAAATTAGTAAATGCCTCAAACTGGACTTGAACTTAGTTCTCTCTGACTTCAAGAACAACCCTTTACCTTCTATGTCATTCTTCTTTTCTCATGGAAGGAGCATGGTACAGTGGAAAGAACCAGAAGTCTCGGGTTAAAATTTTGTCTCTGCTACCTCTAACTAGGATTAATTTGGACAACTCAGTTAACCTTCCTGGGCTTCAGTTTGCTCATCTGTAACATGAGTGGGTTAAATTATATGACGTCTAATGTTCTTTCTAGATGGATAAACTTCAAAACTTTCCCCTAGAACTAAACTTATTTGATATTTTAGAGATTGTTTGCATGGTTTTCAGTCACATAGCAACCAGAAAGAATAGCAAAATTAAAAGTCTTTATTTAATATGTAATGACTTTTCCATAGTTATCTCCATGTACACTTCTATAGAAAATGCCTATGATGGTTCTATTGCTCCTTTCTTAGGGTAGGAAGTACTGTGTTATTCCAAGATCTAAGTGAAAGCTCATAGTGAAGGCCTGCAAGATTTCAGTGCTCCCGAAACTGATTCAGAGGAATTCTAATCATTTATTGTCTCCCCTCTAATCTGAGCTCTTCAGATTTTTAACTCAGGCTTGCTTTTGAGCAATAGGCCTCAGGATTTGCTTAGACCTTTCTGATGTATGGATTTCTTGCCCTGATTAATCTTCTGCAGGTTTCAAGAAGTGCTGGAGTTTGGAATTTAGGGTTCTAACTCTTAGGGTCAGAAGCCACCCAGCTGCCATTTACATCTGAACTTGTTTTCCTCTCAGTACATAGTCTAGGGCAAATGATCACTCCTTTTCTGGGGAAGGGCATGTATTCAGCTGCTGTTACATACAAGGCATTGTATGAATGGCACCTAATTGAAGTAATACCTAATCAAATTGAGTTTATCAATCAACTTACACTTTTCTAGATATAGCTATTGAAAATATACATGAGTCAAGTAAGAACATATTCTATAAAAGCTATATATTGAATTGAACATCTGATAAACATACATTGAAAAAAGAGTAAAGGATAAAAATGTCATCACCTATGCGTTAAAATCAATACGGGATTTAAAAACTATTCTTTAAAATCAAAGCTATTGAGTAAAAAGATTTTTTTTCTTAATTCTACATCATCATTGTGAGGAACAGGACCTGAAAAGATGGTAGACTCCTCTCATAAGCCCATATTTGGGAGTGAAAAAAATTGAGTTAAATTTCATGTTCCTAGCTTAAGCCCCATTTCCACAAAATCAAGTAAGCATATTATAATGAGGATCAAGGTGATAAACTACCCATCACCTAAGGCTTGCTTAATTGACCACATCCATAAGAAGTTAAGAGGGGAAGTTGCTTTCACTTTGTAATTGGTAAAAACTCATGTGAATAATTGGAGTAATAAGGCATTAGAAATATCATATTCAAATTAGCTAACTCTGGCAGACTAGAGTATAATCCTCAAGCAATCAGCCATTGATGAATGAGAGGAAGGATCATCTTTTTATTAGGGAGTAGGATAAAAAAGCCTCTGTGCTCCCATTTTGTGCACTCAATTTATGGCTGAAACACTTGTAACACTGGCTTGTGAGTACCCATTCTCATGAGGATGAAATAAAATATCCTTTGCCACGTTAACACAGAGTTTAATTTTTTTTTTGAGTAGGTGGTCATGTCTCTCAATCATGGTACTCTATAGTCCCAATAATAATGATGATAACAATCTTTGAAAGATATCTGACCAATATTGACTCAAAAGGACTGATAGTGAGATGTCATTGTTGGGTTTATACAATTGACATTTAATAAATATTTGTTGATTCTTGACTGATAGAAAGACATGAGATGACATATATATTTCCAACATGGATAATGTGTTGGTTCATTTTGTTTAAATTAACTTATTTCATACAATTGGAAGGGGAGTTTGTTAGGGATATCATTGATAAGTGACAAATGCATAAGAAGTGTAAGTAAGCCACATAATTGATCTATTAGTAATCAAGCCAACAGAAATCACATGATTATCTCAATAGATGTAGTAAAAGCCTTTGAAAAAATACACCAACTCCTATTGAAAACACTAGAAAGTTTAGGAATAGAAGGGCCATTCCTCAAAATAATTAACAGTATATTTTTGAAACCATCAGCAAATATCTGCAGGAGGGATAAATTAGAGGCCTTTCCAATAAGATTAGGAGTGAAGCAAGGATGTCCATTATCATTTCTATTATTTAATATTGTACTAGAAAAGCTAGTGGTAGCAATTAGAGAAGAAAAAGAAATTGAAGGGATTAAAGTAGGCAATGAGGAAACTAAATTATAACTCAATGCAGATGATAGGATGGTATACTTAAAGAATCCTAGAAAACCAACTAAAAGGCTAGTGGAAATAATCAACAACTTTAGCAAAAATTCAGGATACAAAATAAACCCATATAAATCATCAACATTTCTATATATTTACAACAAAATTTATCAACAGGAGCTGGAAAGAAAAATTCCATTTAAAATCATTCTAGATAATATAAAATATTTAGAAATCTATCTAACAAGACAAACACAGGAATTATATGAACATAACTACAAAACACTTTACACACAATTAAAACAGGATCTAAATAATTGGAAAAATACTAATTGCTCCTGTGTAGGACAAATTAATATAATAAAAATGACAATCCTACCCAAATTAATCTAATTATTCAGTACTATACCTATCAAACTACCAAAAGACATTTTTATAGAATTAGAAAAAAATATAACAAAGTTCATCTGGAAGAACAAAAGATCAATAATATCAAAGGAAATAATGAAAAATAAATGTGAAGGATGGTGGCCAAACAGTACCACATCTTAAACTACACTATAAAGGAGTGGCCATCAAAACAATATGGTACTGGCTAAGAGAGAGAAGGGTCCTTCAGTGGAATAGACTTCAGGTAAATGACCTCAGCAAGCTAGTGTTTGATAAACCCCCAAATCCCAGGTTTTGAGAGAACTCACTAATTAATAAAAACTGCTGGGAAAATTGGAAAACAGTGTGGGAAAAATCAGGTTCAGATCAGCATCTTACACTCTGTACCAAGATAAATTCAAAATGGGTAAATGACTTAAATATAAAGAGTGAAATCATAAATGAATTAGTTGAACATAGAATAATAGTATAACCTGTCAGATCTGTGGGAACGGAATAAATTTAAGATCAAGCAAGAAATAGAGAACATTATAAAATATAAAATGAATGACTTTGATTATATCAAATTAAAAAGGTTTTGTACAAACCAATGCAACCAAAATTAAGAGGAAAGTAGCAAACTGGAGAAAAAAGTATAACAAAACTCTGAAAAAGGTTTAATTCCTCAAATATATAAGGAACTAAGTCAAATTTACAAAAAAATCAAGTCATTTCCTAATCAATAAATGGCCAAGGGATATAATAGAGGCAGTTTTCAGATTAATAAATCAAAATTATCACTAATCACATGAAAAAGTGTTCTAAATCCCTCCTGGTTAGAGAAATGCAAAGCCAGATAACTGCAGAAGTACTACCTCACACCTATTTTGGACAATATAGCAGCAAAGGAAAGTGATAAATGTTGGAGAGAATGTGGCAAAATTGAGACACTAATACACTGCTGGTGGAGTTGTGATTTGGTCCAACCATTCTGGAAGGTAATTTGGAATTATGTCCAAAGGGCTTTAAAAGGATGCCTGCCCTTTAATCCAGCCATACCATTGGTTGGTTTGGCCCCCAAATAGATTGGAAAACAAGGGAGTGTCCATTGATTGGGGAATGGTTGAACAGATTGTGGTATCTGATGATGATGGAATATTAATTGTGCTGAAAGGAATAAAGAAATGGAGGGATTCCATGTGAACTGGAAAGACCTCCAGGAATTGATGCAGAGTGAAAGGAGCAGAACCAGGAGAACATCATTTAATGGAGACTGATACATCATGGCAAAATTGAATTTAATAGACTTTTCTATCCTCAGCAATACAATGACTCCACATCCAGAGAAAGAACTGTGGGAGTAGAAATGCAGAAGAAAAACATATGATCAATCACATGGTTCAATGTTTATATAATTGGTCATTTTGCCATTTTATTGCAAATATGAATAACATGGAAATAGGTTTTGAACAATGATACATGTATAACCTAGTGTAGTTGTGTATCTGGGAGGGAAAAAAAGAGTGTCAATAAAATATTTATTTAAAATTTTTTCCCAAGTATATTTAGCCAGTTTAAAAAAAATCATAGATGGGTCATACAGGGCAAAATTGCAATTCATTGTGTTTCTGTATTAGGTTTTCTAAGAGGAAACCACCTTCCTAAAATAGAATTGAAATATGGTGTTCACACATTTGGGTTGAATTTTTTAATGTGTACTTAAGTTATGCAATTTGAATAGAAAACAGTAATGTTCTTTCTTTTTTGTAAATACAATAGAGTATCCCCAGTTGTGGTAAACTTTTTTTTGAGCAGGGACAATATTAAAAAGCTGGACTTTCTCTAGGCAATCAGGAATAGTTTCTGAGTATCCCATTAAGTGGATCCATTTGGCCCTAATCTTCAAGGAAGCACATTAAGAAGGAAAAGACCTCTCTTCTCTATGTAAAGATCTTCCCATTCACTGGTCAAATGTAATTGAAAAATACTAGAGATATCTCTCCTTTCTCTGTGCCAATGAAAGTCACACAATCACCAGGATCCACATTTTCAGGAAAAAAGAATTATCTTGAAATACAACCACCACCACATATATCTTCTGACCCACCAAGGGAGTAGGCAAAGTTAACAGGCAACCACAACAATTTGGCTACTGTGCAGATTTCTTCCAATTATCTTGCATAATTTCAAAGTGTAGATTATGTCCAATCACCCAGTGTGTCTGCTACACATGAGTTAACCAGAGGCAGAGAAACAGATTCGTACCATTTAAAATGACATGCCTCAGGGAGATTCAAATATGAAATTGAAAATATCTTGGAGAGGAGCCCACATAAAATCTATCAGGGAGTTCTAAGAAATCCACAACTTAGTTAGATGCTTTGGGAGGGGAGGAAAGGTTGATACATCTTTATGTAACTATATACACATCTACATAAATGCATGTATTTTCACATACTGTGATTGTGGATTATATTGTTGATAACATCTATTAAGAGCAATACGTGGAAAAAGAAAGTCTAATTGAAAAGATGACTGGAAATACCCCAGAGGCTTGTATAAAAAATGTAATAAAGTCAGCAGGGCAACAAAATCAAATAAAAAAAATGCAAATACCCCAGGCAGCAGAGGAGAATAGGATAGATACTAATAACAACAATCAAAAAAATGTTTGGAGGGATTTGGCCTCTAAGTTAGTAACAATGGCCTTCAGTAACATTTTACCTATTAACTTTTTGTGCAAAAAAATTGAAGGACATAGACTCTCAAGGGAAATTTAATAATTCTTGTGTCCCTCCTAAATATACACACAGACACAAGCACATACATATACACAACACACCTTTATACTCTCATTTTTGAGGTGATTTTTTGTATTGATTTTATTTTTCAAAAGTCTGTTTATGAATAGCAAAAATTTGATGGTAAAGTGTATTCTTTCATAATAATATATAATAATCAATAAAATTGATATGGATAAGTTTTTTGACCCCAAATCCATAAATTTGGCTCAAGATAGAAAATGAAGTTTGAAGAAGAGTACACATGAGCATTACTAAGGATTAAATGTCTCATATTGTTTTTGTTTAGTCAGTATAATGTAGCAGTGACTAGGGTATTAGCTTTGGAGTTGGAAATCCCACCATAGATATTTGTTATTCATATGATTATGGGCAAATTACTAAACTTTTTCTCATCTGCAAAAATCTAATGCCCCTTCTAAATTTAATATCTGAGGCTATGAGAAATTAGGAATTATTATATGCTGTTTCTTATCCAGAGGGAGGATTTGCATTATGCAGTCTACTGCTGTGGTTCAAGGCCTGAATGCACTACTGTTTAGTCCACCAATTTCAGAACCTGTACCCCAGTAGTGATCCCTCACCTATTGTGGGAGTTTGGGACCCCATCACGATAGGTGAAAAACCACAAAGTGGTGGTGTTATGTTTATTTTATTACATATATATTTTAAAGCTTTATAAACCCTTCCCACTCTCCTATAAACCTTTTCCACACTCATAAACCTTTCCCACACTCTAATAAACACTTCATATACTCTTAAACACTTTCTACAATCTTAAACCTATGTAATTTTAACAACATATAAAATTCTATATGGGTACTCACCACAACTTGAATGAAAATCCCACAATATAGGGAAAACTGCACAATACAAAATTAGATATATCTTTTTAAAAAACCTATGATACAGTGGAGCCATGATAAGTAAACTGTGATATAGCAAGGGATGGTCTATGTGTGTATTTTTTTCTTTCTTTTTTTTCTTCCTCTATTTCTCAAGTAGTGGGGAAATATTTGTATTAGACAGGAGAACAAAGCTGAAAGTGAACTTAAGTCAACTGCTCCCATAATGTCCTTTTCAAAAGAGGAAAACTTAAAGACATAACTTGTCCAACCTCATAACTAGTTAGGATCAGAAGCAATGCTAGAACCTTGGGCTCTTGTTTCTGTGATTTGGAAATGGTATTTTAAAGATTACATGTCATTTTCCCTGGAATACTCTTGTGTGATTTGCTTTGCGCATCTTAAAACATTACATAAAAGTCAGATGCAATTAATATTATTCTCTTTTTACAGGTGAGAAAACCAAAAGTGCCGATATGACTTACCCACAGTCATATGGATAGGAATAGTAAGAACCAGTATCTGTACCTAGATTATAGAGTTTCAAAATGAGATAGTAACTTACTGGTCATTTATTCTAAACTGTACCACACCTGGAATTTTTTCCATAATATCCCTGAGTAAAAGTCATCCAAATACTAATTAAAATTCAGTTATTTATTAAGTGTTTACTGTTTCACGCACTGTTTTAATTGCTGCTCTTTAATGATTGGGAATCTACTACCATCTGAAGCAGCCCATTATGTTTTTGGACAAAATTAATTACTGAGTTGATCGTTATATCAAGCCTAAGTCTACTTCATTGCCACTTCTTTTAATCACTCCTACTTCTGCCTTCTGGTTCAAGCAGAAGTCTATTTTTTTCCATTCATGATAATCCTTCAAATATTGGTAGACAGTTATTCTTCCTCTAAGTTAAGGATTTTTTTTTATAGAAAGTATACTCTGATTATAATTTCGTAAGGAAGTTGAATGAATGTAAATTGACTGATACATAAGAAAATGAAAGCAAGCCAGGAACTGAATGAATATCAAAACTCATGATTCAATTCAAAGAATGGAGAATAGCCCAAGGGCCATATTAGTTTAGAACATAAACTTGTAAAATTTCATGAAACTGAAGATGATGACTATATATAGTATCACCTCCTTTTAAAGCAAAGAGAAGTAGTGGATAGTAAAAAAATAAAAATTAGTAAATAAAAATGAAAGCATACTTGGGGAAAGATAAAATTAGGCAAAGTCAGCAAAAGTGACTTTTCAAGACAAAAAAGTATGAGAACATTTAATAATCCGCATATATGATATTGTAGATACTTCTCTCATCAACCATAATTCTGACTTTTGATTTGTCTAGCCTAGCATTTTGCATGATATACTCTGTATATAATTTAAATAGATGTGACAATATCCAATCTTGCCTCACTTTTTCTCCAAACTTTTGGTACTTTTTTGTATTTTTGTATTTTTCCATTTTTATCCGAAATGATTGAATTGTTTCACAACTCCACCAGTAGTACATTGGTGTTTCAATTTTCTCATATCCCCTTCTACATTTGTCATTTTCTTTTTCTGTCATATTAGTCAATATGATAAATATAGGGTGGTAACTCAGATGCATTTTAATTTTCTTTTTTTAATAAATAGTGATTTTGAGTATTTTTCATATGACAATAGATAGCCTTGATTATTTCATCTGAAAACTACCAGTTGATATCCTTTCACCATTTGTCAACAGGGGAATTACATATTTTTATATATATTCTTATAAATTTGATACAGTAAGGTTATCCATCAATTGGAGAATAACTAAACAAGTCGGATATACAATCGTAAGGAAAATTAATGTGTTATAAGAAATGACCAGCAGGATGATTTTGGAAAAAAACTAGAAAAATATACAAGGACTGATGCAAAATTAAATAAGCAAAAGCAGAAGAAAATTGAATACGTTAACAATTATTTTTCATGAACAATTGAAGACCTAGGTATTCTCAGCAATACAGTGATTCAAGATAATCTCATAAACTCCTGATGAAAAATGCCTACTGCCTGAAGAGAAAACACTGATAGAGTCTGAGTGCAGACCAAAACATATATTTCCACTTCTTTCTTCTTTCTTCTTTTCCTTTTTTTTAAGATCACTTCCATTAAATTACTAATATGGAAAAATGTTTTACATGATTGTACATGTAAAATCTATATCAAATTGCCATCACAGGGAAGAGGAGGGAGGAATCAGTGAGGGAGGGAGAGGACGAAGAAAATTTGGAATTAAATTTTTTAAAATTAATACTAACATGTTTTTACATGAAATTGGGAAAATACAATTATAAAAATAACATAAATGAATTTGACTAATTTTTCTATTTATTGAGATGAAAGGGCTTTAATAGAGATATTTGCTATATTTTTTTACACTCTTCCTTCATCCTGATTTCCTCCCTCTTATACTATGCTCTCCTTTCACCCTGTCAATCTTCAAAAGCAATTTTTTTATAACCCTTACCTTCTGTCTTAGACTCAATATTGTATATTGGTTCCAAGGCAGAAGAGTGGTAAGGGCTAGCTAATGGTAATTAAGTGTCTGAATCTAGATTTGAACACAAGACATCCAATCTTTAGGCCTGACTCTTACTTCCCTGATCCACTTTCATAAGTGTATTGATTCTGACCACCATCTCCCCCAATCAGCCTCTTCTATCAGTTTCTTCCCTGTTCTTGTTTGCTACACTTCCTACTTTCTGTGGGGTAATATAGATTTCTGTATTCAACTGAGTGCGTATGTTATTCCATGTATGAGCCAACTCTGTTTGGAGTAAAGCTCAATTGCTCCCCCTCTCATCCCCAAATGCCCTCCTCCATTTAAAAAAATTTTTTGAACATTTAATGAGAAAATTTGCCCCATTCTACCTTTCTCTTTTCCCTTCTTCTAGTACATTTCTCTTTTTTTGTACTTTTAAAGTATTATCTTCAGTATTTTTGTGCCTTCCTTTCCAAGCTATTGACTGTTTTTTCATTATTTCCTTGCATCATTCCCATTTTCTCCCCAATTTTCTTTTACCTCTCTTATTTGATTTAAAAAAAATCCTTTCCAGAGTCTTATGATAATTATTTTTATACCTAAGGCCATTTCATATTTTTCTTTGAGATTCTGTGTGTAGCAGTTTTCACTTTGTTGTATTCTGAGTTTGTGTATTGATCTTCTTTATCACAATAGCAACTTTTATGATCATGTTATTTCTCTTTTGTTTGCTCATTTTCCCCAGACTAATTCTTGAGTTTTAACTTTAAAAACTATTAAAGTTGGGCTCATTCTTGGGGTACACTGTCCCAGGTTTCACCTTTTTTTTATGCAATTACTTTCAGAGCAACTGTTATGGGATCTTCCAGAGTTGAATCATCTAAGGAGGGGTATATTTACCACTCTCCTGAACTGTGTTCAGGTCTCTGAGAGACCAAAAGCACATTGTGTCCCCTAGAACTATGACCTGCTTCTTCCTGTGACAAATGGCTACTGTGTTAGTTCTCCTTCTTGCCTTGGCACTGCAACCTATGATTGCTACCCAGATCTGTGTATGGGCAATGCAACAGAGTCTTGCATCCTTTCAATCTTCTTGGATTACTTATCTGACCCCTTTACCATCTAAGGGCTGAAAGCTCCAAAAGTCACTGCTGCTGATTCATTCGCCCTCAAGGCTGGGAGTTGGCTTGTAGAGGGAAGACCTTACCTGTTGCATCCTGCAGTGAACTCTACTCCACTCTCATATCAGTGTGACCTTCCATGTTTTGTTTTTGTTTTTGTTTTTAAAAGTCTCATAGCTAAAGTCTCTATGAAATATATAGTCTCTTCAGGTCTTTTGTATCCTGGATGAGTCAGTTCTGAAACTTATAGTTGTCGCATTACAAAGATAACATGGAAGCCTTTGCTAATATTTTGCTTTAATCCAGACATTTTGTTGCTATGGTATTTCTGTGTTATACCCTCCTAGGAGCTTTGCTGATAAAGACAATAAGGATGCCTTGCTATGGTACACAGGTGACCCTGAAATGATAAAGGCTGTACTAGACATACACAATTTGTGTGAGTTTCTATCAAATATAAATGACTTCAAATCTAGAATTATCTTGAATGCACTTTTGATTTTTTTAAAAAAAGTTTCTTTATAGCTAGCCTGCCAAAGTTCAGAGAAGCTCTTCACTAGAATGTTCATATCAGAATTTATATTATCTACTAAACTGTTGAGATTTGATTTTGGTTGGTGGATGGAAAATCTACCCTGATAAAATTAATCAGGAATGCTTGCTGCCCTTCAAGCTTCTTATATTTCCTTTTAACATTCAGGAGTATTTTGGCTATGCAGATGTCACAAAATAGAAAGAAAACCAGTGCACTTTTGTGACTACATCTGCTATTTGTTTTACTGCCACAAAAATGTTTCACATTAGAGTTAGAGATTGATAGGAAATATTTTCAAATCCAAGCTTTATATTCCATTTTCAAATAACCTTACTTTGCCTTTAGATGTATATTTTAAATATAATTCAGCTATTAGAGACATTGCTCTGTGTGATTTTTCAAAGTATAACCCATACACACCATGACATTTTCTAAGAGAAAGGTTTCTACTGTATTTTCTTGGGACATTTATTGCTTATATTATAGCAAAATAGAAAATTTCTTTAAATACTTGCAAACAGAGGAATGATTTCATTTCCTAAGCCAGTTTTCTTTCATGTTTCCAGCCCCTCTTCTCTATGGGTTTCTCCATGTTTTCTGCAACACAATGCTTTCATCTTTGTCACTTCACTGAAACCTTGTACCTGCCTTACTAGCTACTTACTTTCCCTTCTACTCCCTTCCTATCTCCATGTGCTTCAATCACTTTGCAGCTACTGTTCTAAGTAACATTTGAATCTTTTTTTAGATTTCCCCCCATGAGATTCTCTAGGTCATCAGGAGCCTTGTATCATGTATATAAGAAATGGTCAGACTTACAATGATATATGGGAGCAGTTTCATAATTTCTATTTTTGCATCCTTGAGTTTCCTTTATTTTTGTAACTCATGCTCTGCATGGATGAATGCCAGTCACATATTACAAGATGCTCAATAATTTCTTGTTGACTGATTGGTTTGTCAACAGTCAACAATTTTATGTCCCATTTAGCATTCTTTGAGAACTGATTTATTACATCTGCTGATACTAGTTGGTTCATACAATTAACTTATATTTGGTTATTGTTCTATGCTGCTGACAGTGATATCTAGATCACAAGTTCAATCCCCTTGTTCAAGCCCATTTTAAACTAAAAAAAATCTCATTTCACATTCTTAATATCAGTCTGTTGTCTTGCACATAGCTTATAAATATATTGAATTATTATTCAAGCCAAGCAAGAAAGCATGAATGACTCAGTTAAAACCCTTCTGGACTAGATGGCAAAAACAGAACTTTTTTTTAACCTGAATGATGCATAGTATCAACTTAAAATATGAAGAATGGAGGCAGTATGGTATAGTATAAACACTGTTAGACTTGGAATCAGGTCCTTGGTGTCCTAATGCAGGTTCTGATTTTTACTATCTGTCACTATGGGTAAAGAATACCTCCTAAATGGCCTCAATTTGTTTATCTTCAAAATGGGACTTTTAACATTTCAATTATTTTGAGGGTTGTTCATAACTAAAGTAGTGTGCTATAAATCTTTAAGTGTTACATGAATGTAAATTACAATTTGTTGCAGTGGTTCCGTTGTTTCAGTTGTGTCCCACTCTATGTGACTCTATTTCGGTTTTATTGGCAAAGGTACTGGAGTGGTTTACCATTTGATTCTCCAGTTCATTTTATAGTTAAGGAACCAAAGCAAACAGGTTTAAGTGACCTTCGTAGGGTCACATGGCTAGTAAATATCTGAGGCCATATTTGAATTTAAAAATATGAATCTTCATGACTTAGGCCTGGAACTGTATCTGCTGTGCCACCTAGCTGCCCAAATTATAATTACTGAACATAAAAAAATTAAATTACTTATATATTTAGAGAATACACTTTCTGAGTGATTTTATTCTCTGGTTAATTTGTAATACTCTGGAATATAACTGTGATACTCTGGAATTAGTGATGGAATATAACACTTCTAGTGAAAATTTTTCTATGATGGCAAATTTCATCACAATAAACAAACTATACTTTAAAAAAAACTGAAAATGATAGAAATAATTACAAAGGAGGTAAAGGAGATAAGGGATTTATACCATGGAACTTAGTTATTCCAAAGAATTTAAAGTTTCCCAGTGTTTATAAATTCTATAACAGTACAATAAAATTTACAGACATGACAATTGAAGCATTCACATTGTTAACAGTGACCTTTAATTAGTTATAGAAAATGTGAAAGTTATTAGAATTAGAATAGTGGAAAATGAGGCAAACGATGTCCTAATAATCAAAAAGAGGAAAACACTGCATTCCAGAATCAGTAGAACAAAGGACGTAATGTTAATTACTTGGACGTGGGGGCAATTGATTTGTGACTACTTAGAAAGAAATTTGTGACTAAAGAACCACAAGTTTCCCTCAGAATGAGCTATGCCAGATCACACACATGTTCATTTCTGATTAAAGTATAACGATTGAGAAGCAAGTAGGAGAGGCTGTGCAATGCTATGCATGGAGTCAGGAAGATCAGAGTTCAGAGTCCCTATACATTTACTAGTGGGATATGAACAGAGGCAACTCACTTAATCTGTTTACCTCAGTAACCACACATGTAGAATGGAGAAAATAATTGCACCTACACCCAGGGTTGCTGTGAAGATGAAATGAGCTAATAATGTTTAGAAAGCACTTAGCACAGTGCCTAGTACATATTGGGCACGATGAAAATGCCTTCCTTTCACTTAGATACTTTAGGGAAATTCCATAAATATAATATGGCTGGAATATAAGAAGATGTTTTACAAATCTCTCTAGATATCCTTTTGGACAAGATTGAGAGATGTGAAATACATGATGATACACTTAGGTAGATTTATGACTAATTGAACAGATATAACTATCAGGTTAGAGGGAAATCTTGAGTGGCATCCCAGGCTCTTGTCATTGTTCTTAAAATGATTATGGTGATGATATCTTTATAATAGATAATATATTCAATTATATAGAAATTAACTGGCAATGCTATATACATATTATTATTCATATTTTTAAAGATGAAGAAATATGCTTAAATTAGGGAAATACTTATACTTGATCAAGGACCCAACTAACAAGAACCACTTGAATGTAGATTCTTCAGTTACCAACCTAGTGTTATTTCCATTAAATCCAAATATTTTAACTCTATCTTGAAAGTGAGATCTTGTGTGCATCCTTTGCAGATGATGCAAAATTACATTATTCAATCTGATTCTAAATAAGTCTAAATAGGCTGTAATAAAATTAATGTTAATAATAATAACATTTATATAGTACTTAAAGTTTTAACAGGCTATACATATGTTATCTCATTTAATGTATCAAACATATATCATTTAATATGAATAAATACAAATCACTAATATTAAAAGTTATGAGTACAAGATGGAAGAGATATGTATGCCTGAAGTGGGCCATATAAAATAATTTAAATATTTTCATTGACTAAAAGCACAATATAAGTTAAAGGTGGCATATTACTGACAAAAATTATGTGATTTGAGACTGCAAGAGTAAATGTATATTGACTGAACCAAGGCAGATCATAACTCTACTCTTTTCTTCTTTGGTCATATTTAACCACTTGTCACTTTGGAGCTTATCATTTCCACTGAAAAGTTGGAGTTTGTCCAGGCAAAGTTGACCAATATTGTGAAGGGACTTAAATTCATAGTGTACAAAAATTTTATCGAGTGAAGGAGCATCAGGCTGAAGAAAAGGCATTTTAAGGAGGGGAAAGATACAGTTGTCTTCAATTATATGAGGATTATCATGAAGGAGAAGAGATGAAATTCTCCATATCATCAAATTGTAGAATCAAAATCAAAGAATGGGACTTAAAAGTGGTAGGTTTTAGCTTAAAGGAGAAAAAAAAACCCTAATAATTAAAGATTTAAAAATGATGGAATGAAATGTATTTTGAGGTACTAAGTTGAAGAAAAAAGAATGGCACAAAGAGAAGAGTGCTGGACTTCTCAGAAGAGATTTGGTTTCAAATTCAATTTTTGCAATGTATTTATGCCATGAAAAGGGGCAAAATTATTAATAATCCAAGATTTAAGTTCTTATCTGTAAACTGTACAAATTAATATCTATAGTGTCTGGCACTAATGGATGCTTGATAAATGAGTATTGTTTCTTTGATTAAAAGACGCATTTTTCTATATTAGTCATTCTGTCAAGATGTAAAAAAAAAGTGGAAAAAAGGAAAAGGAAGACTGTAAAATACAGTTTATATTGGTCTGCATTCAGATTCCATCAGTTCTTTCTCAAGTTAGATGAAATTTTTCATCATGCATCACTTAAATAGTCTTGGATCACTGTATTGCTGAGGATAACTAGGTCATTCACAGTTCATCACACAATATTGTTGTTACTGTGTACAATGTTCCTTTTATTCTACATGCTTCAGTTTGCATTAGTTTATGTATGTCTTCCCAGGTTTTTCCAAAATCATTTTGCTCTTCATTTCTTGAAACACAAATAACATTCCATTACAATCATTTACTACAACTTGTTCAAACTCCAATTGATGGACAATACTTCAATTACCAATTCATTGCTACCACAAAAAATCTGCTATTAATATTTTGTAGAAATAGGTCCTTATACCAATTTTTTATCTCTTTGGAATACAGACCTAGAAATGGTATTCCTTGATCAAAGGGTATACATAGTTTTAGGAATCTTTGGACATAGTTCCAAATTGCTCACCAGGATGTATATATCAGATCACAGCTCCACCAACAGTACATTAGTGTCTAACATTTATCATTTTATCTTTTCTGTCATAAATGTTTTACATGATTGCACTGACAAAATCTATTTCAGATTGTTTACTCTCTAAGGAAATGTGAGGGGAGGGGAAAAAAGGAAAGGAGGGTGGAAAGAATGAAAATAATTTGGAACTAAAAAATAAAAAATGTTAACAATGTTTTATATATAATTGTACAAATAAATTATTATTATATAAAAACTAATTAAATGAAGCAATTCATGTAAAGTTCTTTATAGACATAAAAACACCATATAAAATATCAATGCTTATCTTCATCTCCAGTCACTAACATTGTTCAAGTAGATTTTTTTTTAAATGACCACTTGTTGTTTAATTTTGAAAAGTAAAAAATTGGTAAATAGATATCCTATAATAATGACTCAATGTCATCATGCTAAATCAACTTGATAGAATTGCAGATATTGGCATGGAAGGGATCAAAGATTGGAAAATATCCAGAAGAATAAAAGAATATGCACTTAAAAGATGTCTTTTTAAAAAATAATATCTTGCTGGTGGATTACTTTTATTAAACATTTATTAATATTCATTTTTAATATGGTTACATGATTCATGCTCCTACTTTCCCCTTCACCCCCCAAAACCCCCCACTCATGGCCAACACACATTTCCACTGGTTTTAACATGGGTCATTGATCAAGACCTATTTCCAAATTGTTGTTAGTTGCATTGGTGTGGTAGTTTAGAGTATACATTCCCAATCATCCACACCCCAACCCATGTGTTCAAGCAATTGCTTTTCTTATATGTTTCCTCACCTGCAGTTCTTCCTCTGAATGTGGGTAGCTTTCTTTGCCATAAATCCCTCAGAGCTGTCCTGTGTCATTGCATTGCTGCTGGTACAGAAGTCCATTACATTCGATTTTACCATAGTATATCAACCTCTGTGTACAGTGTTCTTCTGCCTCTGCTCCTTTTGCTCTGCATCAGTTCGTGGAGGTTTTTCCAGTTCACCTGGAATTCCTCTAGTTTATTATTCCTTTGAGCACAATAGTATTCCATCACCAGCATATAACAAAATTTGTTCAGCCATTCCCCAATTGAAGGACATACCCTCATTTTCCAGTTCTTTGTCACCACAAAAAGCTCAGCTATAAATATTTTCATACAAGTCGGTTTATCTATGATCTCTTTAGGGTACAAACCCAACAATGTTATGGCTGAATCAAAGGGCAGGCATTTTTTGATAGCCCTTTGACCATAGTTCCAAATTGCCAGCCAAAATGGTTGGATCAGTTCACAACTCCACCAGCAATGCATTAATGTTCCAATTTTGCCACATCCCCTCCAGCATTCATTACTCTCCCCTTCTTTCATTTTAGCCAATCTACTAGGTGGGAGCTGATAACTCAGAGTTCTTTTGATTTTCATTTCTCTAATTATTAGAGATTTAGAACAATTTCTCATGTGCTTACTAATACTTTTGATTTCTTTACCTGAAAATTGCCTATTCATGTCTCTTGACCATTTATCAATTGGGGAATGGCTTGATTTTTTATACAATTGCTTTAACACCTTGTATATTTGAGTAATTAGACCCCTATCAGAATTTTTTCTTATAAAGATTTTTTCCCAATTTGCTGTTTCCCTTCTGATTTTGACTACATTCTTTTTGTTTGTACAAAAGCTTTTTAGTTTAATATAATCAAAACCATTTAATTTACATTTTGTAATTTTCTCTAACTCTTACTTGGTTTTAAAATCTTTCCTTTCCCAGAGATTTGACAAGTAAACTATTCTGTGTTCACTTAACTTATTTATAGTTTCCCTCTTTATATTTAAGTCATTCACCCATTCTGAATTTATCTTCATGTAGGATGTGAGGTGTTGATCTAAACCTATTCTCTCCCATATTGTCTTCCAAATTTCCCAGCAGTTTTTGTCAAATAGTGGATTCATGTCCCAAAAGTTGGGCTCTTTGGGTTTATCATATACTGTCTTGCTGATATCATTTACCCCAAGTCTATTCCACTGATCCTCTCTTCTGTCTCTTAGCCAGTACCATATTGTTTTGATGACTGCTGCTTTATAGTATAATTTAATATCTGGTACAGCTAGGCCCCCTTCCTTCACATTTTTTCATCATTTCCCTTGATATTCTTGATCTTTTGTTATTTCAAATGAAATTTGTTATAGTTTTTCCTAATTCAGTAAAGAAGTTTGTTGGTAGTTTGATAGGAATGGCGCTAAATGGGTAAATTAATTTGGTTAGAATGGTCATTTTTGTTATGTTAGCTTATCCTACCCATGAGCAATCAATGGTTTTCCAATTGTTTAGATACAGTTTTATTTGTTTGGAAAGTGTTTTGTAGTTGTTTTTGTATAATTGCTGTGTTTGTTTTGGTAGATAGATTCCTAAGTATTTTATATTGTCTAGGGTGATTTTAAATGGTGTTTCTCTTTCTACCTTTTGCAACTCTACTATGGTTGTTTTCGTATAGTTGCAGTGTTTGTTTTGGTAGATAGATCCCCAAGTATTTTATATTGTCTAGGGTGATTTTAAATGGTGTTTTTCTTTCTACCTCTTGCTGCTCTAATGTGTTGGAATTGTATAGAAATGCTGATGATTTATGTGCATTTATTTTATATCCTGCAACTTTGCTAATGTTGTTGATCATTTCTACAAGCTTCTTAGTTGATTCTCTAGGATATTTTAAGTAGACCATCACATCATCTGCAAAGAGTTATAGCTTAGTTTCCTTATTGCCTATTTTGATACCTTCAATTTCTTTTTCTTCTCTAATTGCTACTGCTAGTGTTTCTAGTACTATGTTAAATAATAGAGGAGATAATGGGCATCCTTGTTTCACTCCTGATCTTATTGGGAAGGCTTCTAATTTATCCCCATTGCATATGATGCTTGTTGATAGCTTTAGGTATATACTGTTTATTATTTTTAGGAAAGGTCCTTCTATTCCTATACTTTTCAGTGTTTTCAATAGGAATGGATGCTGTATATTGTCAAAGGCTTTTTCAGCATCTATTGAGATAATCATGTGATTTTTGTTTGTTAGACTGTTGATATGGTCAATTATGTGGATGGTTTTCCTAATGTTGAACCATCCTTGCATTCCTGGTATACATCCCACCTGATCACGGTGGATGATCTTCTTAATTACTTGCTGGAGTCTCTTTGCTAGTATTCTATTTAAGACTTTTGCATCTATGTTCATTCGGGAGATTGGTCTGTAGTTTTTTTTTCTCTGTTTTTGATCTCCCTGGCTTTGGTATCAGTACCATATTTGTGTCATAAAGTAATTTGGTAGGATTCCTTCTTTGCTTATTATATCAAATAATTTGTATAGTAATGGGATTAGTTGCTCTTTGAATGTCTGATAGAATTCATTTGTGAATCCATCAGGCCCTGGATTTTTTTTTCTTAGAGAGTTCTTTCATAGCTTGTTCAATTTCTTTTTCTGATATAGGATTATTTAGGTATTCTATTTCTTCTGCTTTTAATCTAGGCAATTTATATTTTTGTAAATATTCATCCATATCTCCTAAATTATTATATTTATTGCTATATAATTGAGCGAAATAGTTTTTAATGATTGCCTTAATTTCCCCTTCATTAGAGGTGAGGTCTCCCTTTTCATCTTTGATACTGTCAATGTGGTTTTCTTCTTTCCTTTTTTTATTAGATTGACCAGTACTTTGTCTATTTTATCTGTTTTTTCAAAATACCAGCTTCTACTCTTATTTATTAATTCAATAGTTCTTTTACTTTCATTTTATTAATTTCTCCTTTAATTTTTAGTATTTCTAATTTAGTTTTCATCTTGGGATTTTTAATTGGCTCGCTTTCTAGTTTTTTGAGTTCCATGCCCAATTCATTAATCTCTGCCCTCCATAATTTGTTAATCTATGCACTCAAGGATATAAATTTCCCCCTGTGTACTGCCTTGGCTGCATCCCACAGAGTTTGGTAGGATGTCTCATCATTGTCATTCTCTTCAATTAAATTGTTGATTGTTTCTATTATTTCTTCTTTGACTAGCTGGTTTTGGAGAATCATATAATTTAATTTCCAATTAGTTTTTGATTTGCCTGTCCAGGTCCCCTTACTAATTATTATTTTTATTGCATTATGATCTGAGAAGGTTACATTTATTATTTCTGCTCTTTTGCATTTGTTTGCAATGTTTCTATGCCCTTTTACATGGTCAATCTTTGTGAATGTACCATATGCAGCTGAAAAGAAGGTGTATTCCTTTTTGTCACTATTTATTTTTCTCCACATATCAATTAAATCTAATTTTTCTAGGACTTCATTCACCTCTCTTACCTCTTTCTTATTTATTTTTTGGTTTGATTTATCTAGATCTGAAAGAGGAATATTTAGATCTCCCACTATTATGGTTTTACTATCTATTTCCTTCTTGAGCTCTGCCAGTTTCTCCTTTATGAATTTGGATGCTATGCCACTTGGTGTGTACATATTGAGCAGTGTTATTTCCTCATTATTTACACTGCCTTTCATCAGGATGTAATGACCTTCCCTGCCTTTTTTAATCATGTCTATTTTTACTTTGGCTTTGTCAGAAATCATAATAGCCATTCCTGCGTTCTTTTTCTCATTTGACACCCAAAAGACTTTGCTCAAGTTCTTAATCTTAAACTTGTGTATGTCCACCCGCCTCATATGTGTTTCTTGTAGACAACATATGGTAGAATTTTGGTTTCTAATCCATTCTGCTATTTGCTTCCATTTTATGGGCAAGTTCATTCCATTCACATTCAGAGTTATAATTATTGGTTGTGAATTTGCTGCCATTTTTGTATCCTCCCCTAGGCCTACTCCTTCTCCTTGCACTATTTCCTTTTAAACCAGTGGTTTGCTTTGAGCAGGTATCCCTTATCCCCTCCCTTGATTAACTTCACTTTTTACCCCCTCCCTTATTATTCCCCTCTTTTTATTTTTAAAGGCCTAATGAATTCCCTTCCCCTTTATCTCCCCTCCTTTTTTGACCTTCCCACTACCCTGCTCCCCTTGCTTTATCCCTTCTGACTTTCTCAGTAGGGTTAAATAGAGTTTTTTATCCCAATGGATAATATAGCTACTCTTCCCTTTCTGGGTTGATTACATTGAGAGTAAGGTTTAAGTATTACCTCTTAATGCTCTCTTCCTCTCCTTCTTATAATAGTATTTGTCCTTTCCCCTTCCCATGCCCACTTTGTGTGTAATAGAATATCCTATTTTTCTTATTCGCTCAAGTTTCACTTAGTGTCCCCTACTATTCACCCCCCTCTTTACCATTCCCATATCATCTTAGATCATTTAGTATTCCACCCTCTCCCTATGAATTATTCTTCTGATTACTATAGTAGTGAATACTACAATAGTGAATAGAGTTTACTACAGAGAATTATACATGGCATTTCTCCACATAGGAATACACATAATTAGACCTTACTGAAGTCCTTAAAGAGGAAAATTTAAAAATTATGAGTTTTCTTTCTTTCCCCTCTGTTTCTTATTTACCTTTTCTTGTTTTTCTTGATTTTTGTGGTTGGATATCAAACTTTCCATTTAGTCCTGGTCTTTTCTGGGCAAATACTTAGAAATCTTCAATTTTATTGAATGCCCATACTTTCCCCTGGAAGTATATAGTCAGTTTTGATGGGTAGTTGATCTGTGGTTGAAGGCCCAGTTCTCTTGCCTTTCTGAATATCTTATTCCAAGCCTTGCAGGCTTCTAGTGTGGAGGCTGACAGATCCTTTGTGATCCTGATTGGTGCTCCTTGATATTTGAATTGTCTCTGGCTTCTTGTAAGATTTTTTCTTTTACTTGGAAGCTCTTGAATTTGGCTATTATATTCCTGGGGGTTGTCTTTTTTGGGTCTAGTGTAGAGGGTCATCTACGGATCCTTTCAATATCTATATTGCCCTCTTGTTGTAGAACTTGAGGGCAATTTTGCTGAATAATTTCTTTTAGTATGGAGTCCAAATTTCTATTAATTTCTGCTTTTTCAGGAAGACCAATGATTCTCAGATTGTCTCTTCTAGACTGGTTTTCTTGGTCTGTCACTATCTCATTGAGATATTTCATGTTTCCTTCTATTTTATCAGTCTTTTGACTTTGTTTTATTTGTTCTTGCTGTCTTAAGAGATCATTAGCTTCTGATTGCTCAATTCTAGCCTTTAGGGACTGGTTTTCCTTTTCAATCTGGTCATTTCTGGTGTTCAATTTGCTTATCAGTTCATTTGATTTGAGTCTCACTTTCCAATTGCAAAATTCTGCCTTTTAAACTGTTATTTTCTTGCCAGATCTCTTCCATCTTTTTCATCATCTCTGATTTGAACTCTTCAATAGCTTGTGACCAGTTTTCATTATTTTGTGTAGGTTTGGATATGATTACTTGCTTGTTCTCCTCCGCTGTTTGCTCTGTTGTCTGTATTTTCTCTGTGTAAAAATTATCGAGTGTTATAGATTTCTTCTTGATGATCTTTCTCTTCTGGGGTTAACTATTTTGGCTTGCCATTGTTAGCCCTGCCCCTTCTCAGCTTTATCCTCACACTCAGGGTCTGTCTGAGCTCTCTAGGCTCCCAAGGTCTCAGGTCTCGTTATTCTCAGGGTCGAGCCTCCTGGTGGTCCCCCTCTGGTCTGCCCCTTTGCCCGAGGCTCCTTCAACAGTCTCAGGGTACTGCTTCCACAGCCGTGCTCCCATCTGCACAGGGTCCCCACTAGAGGTCCAAGTCTTCATTCAAGATCCTTGTCCTCACCTAAGTCAATGCCCTCACCCTAGCCAGCGCTCAGAGTCTGTATTCAAAGTCCGTGTGCATTCTTTTGCCTCTTGGTGTCCTAAGTCTTGCTGTTCTCAGGAACAGACCCTGGAGCTGCCAATGACTTAATGGGTGCCCCAAATATGCTTTAAGTCTTGTGCACTGGGCTTGGCACTGTACGTGGTGTGGGGGTTGGGGGAGGGGCTTCTTCTGCTTGGGCTCTAGAGAGAGCTGTTTCACCCCTTTATAGCGTGGAAATGCCCCGATTCTATGTACCTTCAATGCTGCACCCTGTTGTGGGATCCCTTCATTCATCTGGATTTGTTTTTATGTGCCCTTGAGGAGTCCTATATGCTTCAGTTAGGAGAGATTAAGCAGCTTCTTTTTACTCTGCCACCATCTTAAACTGGAACCCTGGTGGATTACATTTTGAGAGAAACTAGGCTGAAGCAGTTTACAGAGGGCCCAAGGACAGAAACAGAAGACAAAGTAAATATTCTTGGAGATTTGAGTATATTTTTCCAAAGCCAAAGTTGTAGATAAACTTGACAAACATCTCAGGTTTTTTGGTCCAACTTTGTTCTATAGATATACTCTGTGTTGTGGGTGGAGCAGGTGAGAGATAAAAGGTCTGCATCACAAGTGTTTCCACTATTTATCTGGGAAGATAGAGTAATTCCAACAGGTGTCAAAAGGGAAAAAGAAAGAGCTCATTCAATATAATGGAGCAATACTAAAAATATAGGAAGGAAACCAAATTTTTCCCTACCTAGTCCTAGAAGCACCTTCAGAAAAGACTACTTAGAGATAATGACTGAACAAGGGAGATCTATATGTCATGAAGGAGGCAACAGATCCTTTTTTTCTGTCACTGGACCTAAGTGCTTTTAGGGCTACTTCCACCAGCAATTGAAAGTCTTTCCTGTACTTTTCTGAGGGCACAAAATTCCAGAGTGGGTGAAGGGTCTAGAGTAAATGGCAAGATCAAATCCCATCTAAGGGCATACTTTCTCCAGGGAAATACTTGAGATCTCACTTCTCTTCAGAATAGCAATCATACCTTTACTATATCTATATTCTACATTGTCCTCTACGTTTCTCTCTATTCTTCAATCTTATGTGCTTTTCCCCCTAAATTTTAAAAGCTAATGTGTACCTCATGCAAGCAAAGCAAATGTTTATTTAAATCCTAGGAGCAGCTGTGAATATAGCACCAAGACTCAAATATAATTCATTATTCCTATTACCTGAAGTAAGATTTCTTGCCTTAGGAATTCTTGGACATATTAAACTTGGTTCTTATCTAAGGAATTGAAATCATTTAATTCTGAAGCATGGAGGAAAAAAAGACAGAGATGAATGTTTTGGAATAGATGTATTTCCCTTTTCTTTTAGTCATTAAATTGCATTGCACACAGTAAATTGGATTCTTTGTTTGTTCCTAGGACTGATTGGTATGGGGAGGTGCAGTGGGTAAGTGCCTGGTCATATCCTTCAGTTTGTGCCATGTGTCCTTTTCTTGATGAAAAGTTCAATGAGGTTGATTCTGAGCTCCCAATATATGTGTCTTTTGTGTTCTTAGGCAAGTCATTTAACTTCTATGAGCATCAGTACATAAAATCGACAAATTTAGAATTAGAAGAGTGTGTAGAGAGACTCTTTTTCAACATCTTCAATTTATAAAGGAAGAAACTGAGGTCACAGAAACTCAAGTCTTGCCTAAGTTCACCCAGACTTGATTCCAGACTCAGTATTCAATACTACACTTTTAGCCATGAGAAAAAATTGATGTCATACTTTTATGACCCTCCATTTTTTAATAAAGAGAATGAAAGCATAGAGTAGGAATATTAATAATAATAATTGATATTTATGTAGGAGTTTAAGATTCACAACATGTTTGTGAGGACATTAATGCCATTTGATCTTAACAACTCAGTTAAAATATATAGATAAATGAATGTGTAATTAATTAATAAAAGATGAGCTTTTGTTTCAGGGAGATGCCTGAATTCATTAAAAGAATTATGAGATTTGCCAAAGGCAATATAATCCTTTTAAGCCCTGGAGCCCTTATTCATTTGTTATGTCTATCCCAGATATTAGCATGTACTAATAGTTTAGATCTATTAGTTGTATCTCTAACTAGATAGCATAATCTGGAACATAGACTTTCTTCATCCACTTGTTGTGTCCAGGATTGTGCAAAGACCAATGGAAAAGTGTATGGTCATTGTGAAAAGGGTAGGAAGTACAACTATTAAGAATTACAAAAGAAAAAGAGGAATGAATCAGTATTTATATCGTGTCTGCTATATGTCAGGATAAAGAGAGACAGAGACAGAGAGACAGGAGGGAGAGACAGAGAGAGACACAGAGACAGAGAGAGATAGACAGAGACAGAGAGATAGAGGGAGGGAGGGATGGTTGGAGGGAAGGAGGAAAAGAGGGAGGGAGCAACAGAGAGAGACAGAGAGAGGCAGAGAAAGAGACAGACTGACAGACAGAGAGACAGAAGAATGTGGCACCTAATGAACATCCCACATACTCCATCAATGTTTATAGAATGCTGAGAGAGGGAGTGGAAACCTCCTGGAGGTTGAATAGTCCTTTGGTGGTAAATCTATAGGAAAGAGATGAACATGTTGTTATAAAAGATGGGCAGATATGGATGGGTTGTGATCTGCTTTGTTAGAGTGAGACGTCAAATAGGTAAAATAACAGATCCACTGAAGTATTAAAATGACCCAATGAAATAGCTATTAGAATATTATTGCTCTCATTTTAAATGTGAGGAATGGTAGTAAAACTAAAAACTGTTAGAAGTCAAATTTAAACCCAAGTCTTTCTGACTCCAGCTTCACTATTCTTTCTACTTTATTACATTGTCCACAAAGCATCTATTGCAAGAAAAAAAAATTAAGACAAGTAAATCTAAGTCATGTGACATTCTCTTTTTTGCATATGTTCCCCAGACCTTATATTCTATATTGAAAAAAGTACACCATCATTCATTATTAATTCTTTGAAGTCAGAAACTGACAATTTAGGATGCATTAGGCATCATTTTCTGCTATGAGATCTTTTCTGTACATCATAAGTGGACATAAATTAGTTACTGGCTATGTGTTGTTTCTTCCTAGAGAATAATGATTTAGAGATACATCAGGTTTGAATCACTTGAGTTAGGAACAGTGCAATGAAAGATAATTTTGCTGCTATCACTGTTTACAACTATGGAGTTGATTGGTAGATTTTTTTATTGGATGGAGAAACAATTTGTCTTCTTTTCTTATTCTTTCACCAAGAAAAAATGTTATATGGATAATTACATGCCACACATCCATTTACATTATAAAAATAGAAAAATACCACATGTGTTACTATTCAACAAATATTAAGAGATTACTATGTGGAAGATGTCACCCTTAGCACAGCTGAGGAACATAAGAATGAATGAAAAAAGTCTCATAAATCAAATAAAAAGGGTACTATGTCAGGCTTCTAGGCTACGGCTTATCAATACGTTGTTTACTGTGTTGTTAGGAGAGAGGTAAAAAAAAAAAAAAAAAAAAAAAAAAAAAAAAACATAACCAAAAAATCTTAAGTCATTTATGTGGCAGAGCAGTACACTTCTGGAAGGTATTTGATGCCTTTTTTTGGAAAATTTATATTTCTCTTTGACTATTTATGGAGTACATTGTAATGCAGCTAGATTTCAAAGCATAATAGACAACAAAGGGCTTGGTTAGGTCATAGGGTCAGTAATAGTTTTATCTGTTGAAATATCTAAACTCATTCCTGTTTTCTTAACTGTAGCAGTGTTTGTGGGTCTAGGTCAGTGATTCCCAAAGTGGGCACCACTGCCCCCTGGTGGGTGCTGCAGTGATCCAGGGGGGCAGTGATGGTCACAGGTACATTTATCTTTCCTATTAATTACTATTAAAATAAAAAAAATTAATTTCCAGAGGGCTAAGTAATATTTTTTTCTGGAAAGAGGGCAGTAGGCTAAATAAGTTTGGGAACCACTGATCTAGGCTAAACACTATAGAAGTACCTTAGGAAAGCAGATGTTCCCTAAATTTGGAAAAGGAGAAATCAGTCTTAGATATCAATCATTCATAGTATGACCATGCCATATTTTCCAGGGTCTAGTCTTCTGATGCAGAGAAATAAGGGGATAAGTGACTCAGTTACTTGATCTGGTGATGGATGCAATGAACCGTTGAGAAATATTCCCATAACTGGCAGAGAAAAAAGTCCTGGAAATATGTCAAAGCTTCTTTTCTGATGATATCTTAGTGCGGGGGTGGGGGGGGGGAAATGCTTACATGGAGCAGGAATCAGGGAATATTAGGACAGGAACCCTAACTTATTCTGGGCTCTCAGGAAAAAGAATCTGAAACTTAGTGATGAAAACGATATGCCAGGCTAAAGAAATATCATCCTTCATCCAGTGCTTACAACAGAAAGCAAACCTCTTGGGAGGAAACTCTTCTACTTACTTCCAAGGCAGGGAGCAAAGATATTCAGGCCAGTTAATTCATGGTCAAAATTTTTCCACAAGTTAAGATTCTGGTTGTCACAGTTTACCAGCCCAGCTCTGAATTTATTGGAAGTCTAGTCAGTGTACCTTCTTGGTACCTTTGTCTCATAATCCTTTATATAAAAGTTTAAATCATGAGACAATGAACTTGGGCAAAAGGACCAACGACAGCCATTTTGTTGTGAAAATAACATTTCAGGGGCTGTGGTTACAAAAAAAAAGTGAGGAAAAGTGCCAGATGGAAACATCTTTCAAGGGAAGGTTTACAAACTAAATAAATGCAGCTAAAATTAGAATGAAAACAATTAACTTGATTAAAATATGTGCAGCTAGTTTCTTTGACAAAGACCTCATTCTAAGATATATAAGAACTGATTTTAATTAACAAATCCTCCAAATGATAGTCAAAAGATATGAACATTAGTTCTCAATGCTCCAAATAAATAATGACTAGAGAAATTAAAATTGAAGAAATCCTGAAGTTTTATCTAATTGGAAAGGGAAAAATAATAAAATATAAATGATAAAGGGGCTGCAGAAAACAGGAATAGTGCCACATTGTGGGAGGAGTTAGAATGGATCCATCCATCCATCCTGGAAAGTAATTTAGAATTATGCCCCATAAGTTACTAACCTGTATATACCCTTTGATTCAGCAACACTAACAGTAAGTCTATACCACACCACACCGAGATATACATTGTTTGATTTTAGTCTCCTGGGAGATTCATCAATAAGGAAAAGATTAAAGGAAAAAGAACAAAAAAGACTTATGTATACCAAAATATTTATAACAGCTCTTCTTCATGGTTACTTTTGAAAATAAATAGGGGTGCCTCCCAGTTAAATAAAGAATATATAAATAAATGTTAGCATATATGCATGATAAAATTCAATTATGTAATAAGAAATAGTAAAAAAGGGCTCTTTTAGGGGAGGAAAACAGAAAGTTTCATATAAACTTATACAGAATGAACTTAACATAACCAGAACAATTTATACAACAACAGAATTATAAAAAAAAAAACTCTTAAAGACTTAAGAATCTTGATCAATATAATGGCCAATCACAATTTGAAAGAATTTATGGTAAGGCACACTGCCCACTTCCTGCTAAAGAGGTGATGAATTTAGAGTTCAGAATGAAACACACCTACATACATACATACATATATACCTACATGTTCAGTCTTTTCAGTTGTATCCAACTCTTCTTGACCTCATTTGTGACTTTTTGACAAAGATACTGGAGTTATTTGTCATTTCCTTATATAACTTATTTTATAAATAAGGGAATTGAGGCAAATAGGGTTAAATGGCTTGCTTATTATGGTCATACAAGCCACTGTCTGAAATAAAATTTGAATTCCAGTCTTCCTGACTCCAGTCCTGGTGCTTTATCTATTGCACTGCCTAGCTACCTACATATATAACTACATACACACACACACACACATACACACATATATATGTGTGTGAATGAAAAATGGGAGGAGAGAGGAATAGGGAAAGAATGTAACCAATAAAAGAATTATTTTTTGTTTCAATATCCATATTTGTTAGAAGAATTTTATTTTATTTTTCCTCAGTGAGGGTGAGGCAGAGTTTGGAGAAAGAAAGAGATATTTTACTAAAAAATACAATTAATAAAAACGAGAGAAGTGAATGCAGGAGTGGCATTCATTCAACCCAACTCACCCAGCTTTCCAATTCACACAAGCCAAAGACTCCCAAAATATAATGGAGGCAGAAGTAATATCTAAGGGTCCACCAACACTAAATGGAGTGTCTATGAGGAGAACAATGTGGAGAGAATGTTGTGTATGGGAGCACTGAAACATCCACTGGTGATTTTCTGTCTCAAGACATTAAAGAAGTTGTCTGAAGGACAAGTAGCAATTATAGAGACATTTTCTACTATGTTGAATGAAAATGAATGGAGGGAAAAAGACCATGCTCTCTTCAGTGGAACCGATTATTATTAACAGGAAGGAGTTTATTTATTTTTTAATATTAATTTTGAATGTTTTCCCCTGGTTACATATTTCATGTTCTTTCTCTCTCCCCCACACACCCCCTAACCCCCCTTAGCCAACACACAATTCCACTGGGTTTTACATGTATCATTGATCAAGGCCTAATTCCATATTATTGATATTTGTATTTTTTTTAACTCTTAACTTCTGTGTATTGGCTCATAGTTGGAAGAGTGGTAAGGGTGGGCAATGGGGGTCAAGTGACTTGCCCAGGGTCACACAGCTGGAAGTGTCTGCAGCTGGATTTGAACCTAGGACCTCTCATCTCTAGGCCTGACTCTCACTCCACTGAGCTACCCAGCTGTCCCCTTATTATTGATAGTTGGACTAGAGTTATCATTTAGTGTCTACATCCTCAATAATATTCCCATCAGCCCGTGTGTTCAAGCAGTTGTTTTTCTTCTGTGTTTCTCCTCCCACAGTGCTTCCTCTGAATGTGGCTAGTCTTCTTTCTCATAGGTCTCTCAGCCTTGCTCTGGATTCTTGCATTGCTGCTAGTAGAAAAGTCCATTAAGTTCAGTTGTGCTACAGTGTATTGGTCTCTGGGTACAATGTTCTCAATGTTCTCCTGGTTCTTCTTCTTTCACTCTGCCTCAATTCCTGGAGGTCTTTTCAGTTCACATGGAATTTCTCTAGTTCTTTATTCTTTTGAGCACAATAGTATTCCATCACCAGCAGATACCACAATTTGTTTAGCCATTCCCCAATCAAAGGACATTCTCTCATTTTCCAATTTTTTGCCACCACAAAGAGTGTAGCTATAAATATTTTTGTACATCTTTTTCCTTATTATCTCTTTGGGGTAATAGGGAGGAGTTTTAGAAATTATCTAATTTAACACCTTCATTTTACAAATCAGGAAACAAAATCAGACAGGTTGTGGCTTCCCTACACCTTTCAGATAGTAAATATTAGAGCCAGGATTCTGGTTTGTTTCAGCTCCAAATCCACTACTCTTTCCACTCTACTTCTGACTTATTTCACTGAAGTCAGTTTTCTACAAGAGAAAGACTGGGTTCAAAGCTGGATAAGTTGAGTTTGAATCCCAGTTCTGTCAGTTAGTATTTGTGAGTTTGTGCAAGTCACTTAATCTTTCCCTGCCTCAATTTCTGCAAATATAAAATGAAGAGGTTGAATGAAATGTTCTCTAAGTTGTTAGTTCTTTGATGCTATGATCTTTTGCCATGTTTGCTTCTATTTCATTGACTCTAAAATCTATATCTTTACTTACAACCTTTGTTCTCAGCTCTGTAAATTTTTATTTCCAATTGCCTGTTGAAAGCCTCCAAGAAGACATAAAACTTATTATGTCCCCAAATAAATCTATCTTTTAAAAATATTATTCTTTCTTCCTCCTGAATTTTCCTTTTGTTAGTGACAGTATAATATTCATTACTGAGGCTCAAAATCAAGTTGTACCAGTTCAATATTTATAATACTTAATGCCTGTGTTTGTTCCTTTTCATGTTGTCAGGGTGATGTGAACTCTGAACACCAGGTTACCATGATTACTGCCTTAAACAAGATAATAGTGAAGGGCTTAGAAGCCCAACTTAGAGAGCAGCATTTGGTAAAACCAGCAGAGATCCGGGACTTAGAGGAAGAAGTTTAACTTGGTCCTCTCCCACAAACTCTGTAATCCAATAGTCATCTCATATATATATATATATATATATATATATGTATATATATATATATATATATATATGCATATGTATTTATATTTATATATACAAAGCCAAATTAAGACTTCTCAGGGCAAAGAAAAATACTACAAGCACTCAGAAAGATGGAGCTCAAGTAACAAAGTATCCCAATCAGGAATACATAAGTTTTGGCAGCTGATTATAATTAAGTGGAACTTGAACTATGATATTCCAAAAAGCAAAAGATATGAACTGTTAACTAAGGATAAATGAGAATAATCCTACAAGGGAGAAAATAGATTTTTAAAATAAAGTAGAGAACTTCCCAACATTCTTGATGAATAGACAGAGCTGAACAGAAACTTAGAACTATAACCCCAAATCAAAGGAAATATTAAAATATAAAAACAAAGGAAATATTAAAATATAAAAACNATATACATATATATATATGCATATGTATTTATATTTATATATACAAAGCCAAATTAAGACTTCTCAGGGCAAAGAAAAATACTACAAGCACTCAGAAAGATGGAGCTCAAGTAACAAAGTATCCCAATCAGGAATACATAAGTTTTGGCAGCTGATTATAATTAAGTGGAACTTGAACTATGATATTCCAAAAAGCAAAAGATATGAACTGTTAACTAAGGATAAATGAGAATAATCCTACAAGGGAGAAAATAGATTTTTAAAATAAAGTAGAGAACTTCCCAACATTCTTGATGAATAGACAGAGCTGAACAGAAACTTAGAACTATAACCCCAAATCAAAGGAAATATTAAAATATAAAAACAAAGGAAATATTAAAATATAAAAACAAAATGAACTGTACAAAGTTTAAATACTTATATACTATTAAGGGAAGATGATAGAAGTATCCTCTAAGAAAACTATCATGAGGGATAATAGAGGGGATTAAATGACAGAACTTTTGGGAGAAGTTTTATGATGTTTGGAAGAACTAAAAGAAAGGAAAGGAAGAGAAAAATTTAAAAAATAGGGAAGAAAGGAGGAAAGATGAATTATCTCATATAATTATGTGTGAAAATAAAAAATACTATAAAAAAGATATAGCCTTATGTTGAGGGGAGTTAGCTTTCCTTGAACCAAAATTTCAGTTTAACAAATTTAAGAAAGGTAGAAAATACATACAAATACACATACACGGAAGAAAGAATAGTTGTAGAAATGAATTCAAATTAAAGAGGAAAAGGTTTAATGAGGAGAGGGGAGGGAGAGGAATAAAGAAAGAGTAGATGCAAATACTGATTAAACATAAGGAAAACAAGAAACAGTCTCAAATGGCAGGTCGCAAAGAGATTTTTAAAAAACATTTTTTTCCCTTCTTAATAGAGTTCTAGGAGGAGAGAAGAGGTGCAGGAACACTGAAGCAAATTTGTATCAGTCATAGATAGTGGGACTGAATGTACTCCTTCTTTCTCAACATTTTTTTCTTTGGAAAATAAGGGCAACAGGGATAGAACAGAGGACACAAGAATATAAGATGAAGTTTAATACAAAATTAATAATTATAACTGTACATGTGAACAGGCTGAACTCACCTATAAAAGAGAACTGACAATATGTTGTTTACCAGAAACACAGTTAAAATATTAAAAATTACAGATTCAAAAAAATCTGGAGCAAAATCTGTTATACTTCAGCTGAAGTTTTAAAAAAAGGCAGTGATAACAATCATAGTATCAGACAAGGCAACAAAAAATTAAGCTGTATTAAAAGAAATAAAGAGTAAAACTCTATATTTTGGTGAATGATGTGACAGAAAATGAATTACTCATTATACTTAGTGAATTGAAATGCATATAAAAGTTAATAAAGTTTAGTAATGCTTCCTTTCAGTAAGTCTTTAAAAAAATAAGAAAGAAAATTAGAATCTGAAGAGAATTTTAGAAATGTTCGATATTACAAATCACTTGTGATTTGTATATAGGAATGGAAATAAATAAGTATAATTCTCAATACTACATAGTACTTTAAAATGTTGACCATTTTGGGCATAAATGACAAAGAAAATCAGAAAATCATGAATATCAAAATGTAATGAGCACAATTTAATAAATTATTTTCATAATTATGTAGCTAAAATTAATTGGAAAACAACTCAGTCCTAACAAATGAATGAGTCTAAGAATAATTCAATGAAATAATAGATAATTTCATGAAATGAAATGTCAAAAATACGAAAATAGACCAAAAATGTTGGTGTGTAGCTAAAGGAGTCCTTAAAGGAAATTTTATATCACTAAATATTTTTTACCGACACAAGACAAAAAGGACAGGTGAATTAAGAATTCATACAGAAATAACCAAATTGGGCAAAATCTGCTGAAAAACATTCTAGAAGAAGTAAAATTTAGGTCAGTACCTCATAGGACATGCCATGATTAGCTCCAAATATATCATTTGTGTATAATAGGTCACAAAATAAGCAAATTTGAAGAGAAATGAAAATTATTTTCAGAATTATGTATAGGAGAAAAGCTTAGAAACAAAGGATAGTAAATATCCCATAACATAAAATGGACAGTTTTGATTTTATAGTATTTTAAAGATATTGTCAAGCAAAACCAACACAGACAAAATTAGAAGAAAAACAGTCAACTGAGAAAATATTTTTTTCAACTTTTGTCTGATAAAAGTCATATCCAGAATAAATGATGAGTTAAATTCTGATTTATAAAAATAAGAGACATTTCTGAATGGATAAAAAGTGATCAAAGAATTTGAACTGCCAGTTTTCAAAGGAAGATATTCACACTATACAAAAACATGAAAAAAATGGCATGTCACCAATAATTAGTAAGCAACTCTACAATATTATATCATGCCCATCAAAATGGCAAAAATAACAAAAACAAATCAACAACAAATATCATAAAGGCTATATAAGAACATAACAATAACAAATATCATAAAGGCTATAAGAAAAATCTGTGCTCTCTTTTATGAATTATGAATTTGTGCAGCTATGCTAGATAGAAATTTAAAATGCAACCCAGATTTTCACTAAATTACACATACCTTTTGACTCAGTAGCAATATAACTACTACTAGATTTATGATCTATTCCACAAAGAAATCAAAGGAAGAAGAAAGCAAATCATCATCATCATCATCATCATCATCATCATCATCATCAATCATCATCATCATCTATATATATATATATATACATGTGTGTGTGTATGTATGTGTGTGTATGTATGTGTGTGTGTATGATTAGATTTATTCTTTCTATTTTACATACACACATACCAAATTGTTATATCTTATGGCACAAAAATAATCCATTATAACTATTTACCACAATTTGTTCAGTCAGTCTCCAATTGATGGCTATTCCTTCAGTTTCTAATACTTTGCCAGCCCCCAAAAAGCTGCTATAAATATTTTTTACAGGTAGGTTATTTACCCCTATTTGTAATCTCTTTGGAATATAGACCTTGCAGTAGAATTACTGGGTCAAAGTATAGGCACAGTTTTATGGCTCTTTGGGTATGGTTCTAGGTTACTCTCAAAAATGATACTGCTGCTTGATAGTTCCAACGATAGTGTATTAGTGTTATAAAACATGAATATATAAATATAACTTCATAGATATTATAGTTTTATAAGATTTATTAATAATCACCAGAAGTAAAGGAATAAATAACAAAATAAAATGGCAGGCCCATGGCTAATCTACCTGTTCAAAAAGCTCATGTTCCTAGCTCCAAGCCCTAGCCACACTAGATCCTTCAATTTTATCCCCTGTCTACATCAGCATGTAACGACAGGAAGCCAGTGGGCTCTTGAGAAATGTAGTTCAAAGGCCCCAAATTTCCAATAACACATTCTCCCCAAGATCTGAGGAAGACTGGTCTCTCTGATGGATCTTGTAAACATAACTAACTTTTAAATTACAGTAATTTGGGGATAAAAAGAAAAGAGAAAAAAACCCAATGATCCAATGATTGCTATGTGCATTGACAAAAATCCAGTTAGGGGGCAGTCCCCTTTGGCATAAGAGTGTACATTCAAAACAAATGCATTCAATACCCCAAGGTTCACTTTCACTACATCCAAAAGTTTATTCTGAATCTTCTTGATGCAATGTAGGTTTCTAAAGACATCTTCATGGTGCCTTCTCCAAACAGGTCACCTTCTGGATTCTGGAAGGTAGCAAATTTCTTATCCTAAAATTACTCAAATTCAAATCAAAGTTCACAATAATAACATAGTTCCCCCCCCCTGCTCCTAAGGAGAATAAAAACACATTCCCCCCTGAGGAGGATGATGACAAAAACAGGGATCACTCAGGGATACATGGCTGACTTATGAAGTATATGAATCAATTGTAAAAAGAAAATCAAAAATTTCAAAAAATCCAAATAAATGAGAAAAAGATAACTTGTGGATAAAATATAAAATATCAAAGTCTTATGACTAAAAAAATCTATGTAAAAGGAAAAATAAAACTATAACAGGTCCTTGAATCAGAGCCCAGTTAAAGTGATTTATATAATTATGCACTTACCAAATCAATAGCTAGGACTACAGAAAGTTTTCCACAGAAAAGGGACTAGATTATGGGAGCCAGGATTGCAGCCAGGATAGTAGCCAAAGTGAGGTGCTTGATGGGGTTCAGAGGAAGTCCTGCCTCTGACATATGTCAAAATAGCCATCACCTCAAACCCCAAACAACTTCAAATCCTCTTGTCTTGGCTCAAAATTACATCAATCCTACTGGGATTGGTTTGGTCTCTTTGACCTTGTGCTCGATTAGCACTGTGAAGGTTAGCTTTGTACTTCTTTGGTACTGTGAAATGGCTCTTTTAATATTCCTTCTGGATTCAGACAGGATTATTAAGCAAAGTCCCATAATATTTTTAAACAATCAATGGCATTATTCTATAGTTCAAAGCTTTTGGGTATGCATTAATATTAAACAAATATATTTATATTAAACTTATATTACTGCAAAATCAAAAAAGATTAATATTGATAATGTGTTCAAGTATAAAAATGAGAGAAAAAAGAAACTCAAATTCTGTATTGCACATACAAGGGAAAAGAATAATAAAAAAGAATGTTTTAAAATAAAAAATATATATCTTAGAATGAGAGACACACTGTGTCAGCCAAGGAGAGGTAGAACATAAAGGTTTCTCACCAAAAATGAGATCCATTTCTTTTAAACTTGGCCATGATCCATTTTGTGAGTTCAAATGATTTTCAAAAAATAACAGATTTATAAAAACAGTAATATAGTAGATAATGCACATTCAAAGAAGTACCAAAATTCCCCAAAATTATAATAACACATTTAATGACAATAGCAAACAAACCCAGAATTCACATGAGATTCTATTTTTTTTAAACCCTTACCTTCCATCTTGGAGTCAATACTGTGTATTGGCCCCAAGGCAGAAGAGTGGTAAGAGTAGGCAATGGGGGTCAAGTGACTTGCCAGGGTCACACAGCTGGGAAGTGTCTGAGGTCAGATTTGAACCTAGGACCTCCCACCTCTAGGCCTGGCTCTCAATCCACTGGGCTACCCAGCTGCCCCCCACATGAATTTCTATATAGCCCCTTGCTGTGTGATATTTAAACAAATCTATGAACTGATGTATACTCATCATAAATCTACAGATATATCAAATTTTTCAACCTTGGTAACTGCTGATGAAAATCTATTTTGGGTCTATAAAAGCACCAAGAAATCTAGATTGTTCTGGGGGAAGTATATTAAACTGAAGAGTTGAAATATCACACATGCAGGAGCTCTTTTTGGCTTCCTGCTTTATTTGTAAAGAGTTTTAGTTGGAACTTCTATTTTGTTCTCTACCTTTTAATACAATATTATATATATATATAACCCATTCAGAAATTACTAGATATCTGAAGTCATTTCTCAAGATCCCTGAAAATTACAATTTAAATTCTTAAGTCATCATATTCTCCAAAGTTGTATACAGTTTGTAACCAGTTTTGATGGAGTCCTTCCAGCATCATGTATGTGACAATTAACAAAGGCAAAAAAGAACAAAAGGCAGTTAAAGCAACATGTGATCTCATGAAAGGGTTTGTTTAAGTTGACTCTGAACTTTTACAATGATATTTGCTTTAGTACAGTCATGGGGAGGTACAAATAACAGAATTTATCTAATAGCCAAAAACACAGTAGCTTAAAATGATTTAGTGTAAGAGAAAGATATTGATCAGATTAACATATGAACTTAAAGCAACAAAATTAAATCATAAAGTAAATAATCAGCAAAGTACAATAAGATACAGAGACTTTCATAAAACTTTGGAGTCTGAAAAGGCTTATAAACCACTTCCACACTATTTAAAGTTTTTTCCTTATCCATTTAGGTTCCTTTTGTAGGAGCTCTAAAGGTTCCCATACACCCACTGGGCACAGTGTGGATAAATCATATTAAATTTCTGGGCAGACCCAAATGGCCAGGGAGGGTAGAGAGGTGAATCTCTCCCCTGAATCTCAGGATCATTCAAGCTAATCTCATGGACCAGTGAACTCAGGCATAGTAGGAAGAAAAAATATCCTAAAACTGGGAGCTGTTTGAAATAAGTAATGCACTCTTGCAAATATACTTCCTGTTTTGGAATAACCTTCCTTCCCATTCCCCCTTGGGGTAAAACACTAGGGCCCATGTGCTATCTCAGTCCCCTCCCCCACAGGCAGAGCATGGAAGCCTAACTGGGGAAGGGACTAAAAACAGCTAGAAAAGGCTCAAAAACCCATGTAGAGGGAATGAAGGCATTTGTACTTTACCCAGTTCTTAAAACCTCCCAGCTTGTGTTCTAAAGAAAAGGTGGGATCGATGACACATGTTAAAACCAGTGGAAATGTTCATCAGCTATGTGGGGGGGAGAAGGTTGGGGAGTGAAGGGGAAAGTAAGAACATGCATAATGTAACCATGATAACTTTTCTAAAAAATAAAAATTATTAAAAGAAATAAAAAAAGAAGAGGTGGCAGCAATCAGCAACAGAAACAGAAACAGAAACAGCAACAGCAGTAGCAGGATCAGCAGGATCAGGAGCAGAAGCAGCACAAATAGGCGTCTGGGATTTAGCAGCAGGAGTCTCTGCTTCCATGGAAGGTTGAATGGGGCAGCCATTGAAATCAGAAGAGCAAGTAGCTGGATTTGCAGCCAAGAGGATTGGCAAGAGAAATGAATTTTCCCTTTCAGCCAAGAGGTCCTGGAAAAGCGACTCAAATGAAAGCAGCTGGGTGTTTGGGGAAAATGGGAAAAATGAGAAAAAACAAAAAAATAAAAACAAAAACATAAAAATGACAGGAGCAAGGCAGCAGCTCCAGAGAGAGTTTGGAGTTCTCTCAGGGTTCTTGTTATTTCCTTATCAACTAAGCCTTCCTTATCAGATTATCAGAGATGGTGAATAGATCTCCAGAAAATATCAGGAAGATGATATAAAAATAACATTAAAAATAAAAGATTGAAAGACTTAAGAATCCTGATGAATACAATGTTGTGCTACAATTTCAGAAGTGAAATGGTAAAGCATGGTACATGCTTCTTAATAGAGAGGATAGACTCAGAGTACAGATTGAAATGGAATTTTGGACATAAGCATTATGGTCACATCCTGAGTCAAAATTGTGATAATTAATTTGCTTGACTGGATTTTCATATTTGGAATAAGGATTTTCTTTTCTTTTTTTTCTTTTCTTCTTTAATGAAGGATGAAGTTTAGAGAGAAGGAAAATAATTATTTCTTGGTGATAAATGTTAAGTGAATTCATTTGATGCTGATGCTATGATGCAGAGCCAGCACTGCAAAACTTATTTTTATATATATCAAGTCATAAGACCTCCAATAGCTTGCAATATAGCCTCTTGTATGACCCTCTCCCCAGGGCAAAATATAATACAGATCAACATTTATACAAACATTTTTGTATCATCTCTCTTTTAAACCACCTTCTTTCCTCTGGCACTGTCAAAATCCTATTACAGACCCTGAACATCTCCTGTCTGGAATACTGGAATAAATTGCTGATTCATACCCTGCCTCAAGTCTTTCACCATTACAGTTCTTTCTTCAATCAGCTTTCAAATTGATCTTTACAAATGTCTAGATTACCCCGACTATTCAATAAACTCTTGTGGTTCTCCATTTACCTTCAGCTTCAAATAGGAATCTCTAAGTTTTGCTTAAACAGTATTTCAGAATCTGACATTTTTAACCTTACAGGAATGTTCAGAGAGGATGAGAACTTCTGGCTTGAGAATTTTCTGGGTCTTTTTCAGGGCTATGTTTCTACCTTTTGTGTTCACCTTTCACCTAACTCTCATTTGTGGCTCCAAGAGACTGTATTATGGACACCAGTAACTCCCTGATAAAACCATCTCAGCAGACAGGCTAACCAGGTTGAGAATAATTGACAGGGCTCCAACCCATTGGTGATTTTGGAAAATGTCTACCCCTTCCCTTTAAAGATTTCCAACAACAGAATGGGTGAATGAGAACAATTTGTTCTGACAGTCATGAAGGCTTCTGAAACAAGCTCTATGGAGGTCTGAGAGCCTGATCATATTTTTTAGACATCTTCAGGCATTCACCTCTCCTAGACCATCACCAGTCACCCTGACTTTCCCCTTAACACTTGACTTCTATGACTCTGAAAGAGAGAGTGAGAATGATTGCTTTGTGCAACTCTGCTTCATTTAATTCTAATTCATGTGCAAGTAAAGACATCAAACCATGATGTCATTGAACTACTTCAAAAGTGAAGGACACAATACACCGAAGTACAAGGGGTTAAAAAAAAAAGAAAAAAAAGTGAAGGACAACCCACACATTCTTATATTCTATAGAATTTATAGTATTCTATAGTATTCTATAGAATGTCCTATTCTAGGGTGTCCATATTAATGGAGATGCAATAATATTGAAGAATATTACATAAGCTTAGTTGATACATCAGTAGGAGAGCTTGAGAGGATTGATTTCAATTTTTAAAGAAGCTCTACTGGGGGTAAAATGTTACCAACCCTGTATGACATATTACAGAGAAATATTTCCTATAAGGAAAAGTCAATTGATGCAGTAAACTTAATTATTTTCTTATTTTCAGAAATTTTTACAGCAATCCCAACTTTCAGCAACCCTACCTTGATAATTCAGTATCCATTAACACTGATACAAGACCTCCACCAACAAAAACATTGTAGTTCTTTGAAGGTTGAGATGATGGTCAATATTTTTTTAATAATAAAGTATTTCTAATAAGTTATGTATAATGATACACATATAACCCAATGGCATTGTTTGTCAGCTCTTGGAGGGGGGAAAGAAGAGGAAAGGGAAAGAATATGAATCATGTAACCATGGAAAAATATTCTAAATAAATAAATAAATTTTAAAATGAAAAAAGGGGTTATTGTGGGTTTTTTTTTACATTCAATACTATTACATACTTAATTGACTACAGTATGGTGTAAATAATATTTTTTATGCACTGGGAAATCAGAAAATTCATGTGACATATAATTGTGATATTAACTTTATTGCAGTGGTGTGGAACTGAATACCTAGTATTTCCAGGATATACCTCTATTTAATACATATAGTTATGATATACATATATGCACATATGATAGATATGTAACTATATATAATCTATTTATATGTATACAAACATATATACATAAACATATATATATACGGAAGTCATATATATTTAAGTATGAATTTTGCATACAATTTCCATTTTGTCTCTCAGAATAGACTGAGAGCTCTGTGAGCAGGGAGTAGATTCTTTTTTTTTCACCTTTATATCTTCAGTACTTAGGACAGCACCTGGCACATTTAAATATTAGTAGACTGAGAAAGATATAAGTAACTAAACTTCAGAGAGGTATACTTACTAACACATGGATGTTTTTAACAGGCTTTTTGCTTTTTTCTCCTGTCAAAACAGCCACCTCTGTAGTACAAAATCAACTCCAGACACATGGATATGAAAGAGTGAGCTTCTCATGTTTAGAGGCTTTAGGTTCTATGATACTATGGTTTTAAGAAATAAAAAGGTTCTGCAAGAAGCAAAAATAGTCAAGGTTAGATGCAGATTGCTCAAATACAACATTTTTTTTTTAATTTTTGGAGTAGTCTGCCACAGTCTATTGGCAACTAAAATGGAGAAATTTCATTATCTAGGCCAGTGAACTACAGTCCATGGGCTAGATGCAGCCCCCTGAAATGGTTTATCTGGCTGCAAGACTTTATTCCTAATCTGATGAATACAATGAGTAGGATACAATACAATGAAACTTTAAAAGAGTTGCCTTAGAAACAGACTGACAGATAAGCATTTTCTTTCCCTTGGCCCCCCTCTTTAAAAAGTTTTCCCATCACTGGTCTAGACAATGCTAGGCAGTGTGATAAAATTTACACTCATTTCCTGTATATACAAATTCATTGATTTTGATAGGAATTTCTAGACATATTTCTTTTGAGGATTTAAATCTCTTTTTTTCTCTTTACTAAAAATATAGTTACAAAAGAATGTTATTTATTAAAGTGTGAAAAAGAAAGGAAGCATTAAGAAGCAATACTTTGTTTTGTTGGTTTTACTTAAAAACTGATATTTTATATATTTTAATAATATATCAACAGGATGCTTTATAAAGTGTAAAAGATACAGAGGTTCATGGTACTTAGATTATAAATGGCCATGTTGCTAGTTAATATAAAATTATTATTATAAGGGGGAAAAGGGGGAAAAGTACTCAAGGTTATTAAAGAATATTGACTTTGATCAAATACCTAACATGAAGAGAGAACCTGATTCTAACTCCATTATGAAGGGACTAATGTCTATTATGGGCATAGTTTGTCCAGGTTGAAGCTAATTTGACTTTCTGGACGAGGCTGACCAATAGAAAACAACTCAGAGTTTAGGATTAAGTTGACAAATTATAAGACATTTCATTATTGGTTAGAACCAAGCAAGAATAACTAGGATGCTGATAGGGAAGATGATTGTTAGTTCAGTCAGCACTCTCACTGAAAGCACTCTTTCCTTCCCTATTCCTCATCCCTTGTCATAAAGATGTCTTGTCACTCTTTCCTTCTTTACTTTTCTCTTGCATAAAGAGTTTACCCCTCTCCTTGCTGCTGTGATGCATGGATTATAAACTGATAAGAGATTACCTAAAAATAGTGATGGCTCATGTGAAATTGTGTAATATAAATTTGTAATGGACCCTGTCAAAATGGTTTTATGATTTTCTCCACCTCTACACAGCAGCACATGAATAGAAGTGATGGTGATGAGTGGTGGGAATTGTCTAAATATAATTGGTGACATGAAAAGAGAGGTAGGGATTCAAGAGTTGAATTGGTTCACAAATGGACAAAAGTTGGGTAAATAGGAGATGGCCTAGGAAAAAATTGAGGGGTCAAGAGTTTGGAGGTCATAATATTGTCAAAGAATAAAGTATTCTGAGGGAAGGCAAAGGAAGAACTGAAAAGCCAATATATTATGATTGATTGGATAAGGAATTTCAGAACTCTTGAACATAGAAATGAAACATTACTGGTGTTGGTAAGATCAAGGGTATATCTAACTTTGGGAATTGCTAATATGGGAGGAAATGACCTTTTCTCAATCCAAATCATATTTTTTTATCTTTCTGCAGTCTTTAGCACTGAAGAATGCTCTATTACAATTGATACTCTATTTTCACCATGTTTTTGTAACATTCATCTCTCTTGTTACTTCTATTTATTCATCTGCTTCTTATCAGTCATCTTTGTTTGATCTCCATCCAGGTCTCACCTACTAACCATGGATGTTATCCTAAACTCTATGCTGAACGATCTTCTTCCTCTGAACTATTGAATTTGGTGATCTTTTTAACTTCCATGGATTTGACTTTCATCAAATGGTGTTTCACAAATCTACTTTTCCAGGCCTAATTTCTGTGATGGCCTCTAGTCTTGGATCTCCAAATGCCTATTGGATGTCTCAAAATGACTCTCCTGTAGAAAACTAAATTCAATTTGTCTGAAATGCTTCTAATTTTCCCCTAAAACTATACCTTCTTCCTAACATCCTTTTTACTCTTTGAGTGTACCATCATCTTACCAATCACTGAATTTTTGGTTTGTTTTTTTAATCAAATTTTATTTTTTCAATTACATATATAAACAATTTCTGTTAATTGTTTTCTTGCAATTTTGTAATTCAGGTTCTCTCCTTTACTCCCTTCTCCACTGCCTCATCAAGACAATAATTAGTCTGATGTATGTTTTATACATATACTTTTTTCACACAATACTTTTATTTCTCTATTTCGCATGTTGTGACAGAAGATGTATATCACATATATAATAAAAAATTGCAGCCTGTGGGAATGTGTGGAATATTTACTTAACTATTTTTTACTTCCAAGTCATCAATGATCAATCTTAACTTTCATGGTAATAAGATTAAAGAGTACCTCTACATTCAAACATGTTTATTCCCACTGTGAAATCTTTTTTTCCCTTCTAAACTTCAAAGGATCCTCACTTTTTTGTATTTACAAATTTTATTTAATATAATTCATTCTCAGGATTCTCAATGTCTCTCTCTCTCCTTCCTACACCATAATAGGTATCATCTGTCAAAAAGATATGCCTGCATTGATTGTGTCATTCATGTTTCTGCTTTTCAGATCATTCTTTGGATGTGAACATTCACAACTTATTCTTCAAATACTACTTCTGTAGCTGTATGTAATGTTCTTTTTGTTCTACTCATTTCATTCTTCATTACTTTATGTAGGTCTTTCCAAAATTTTTAAAGTTAATCTGCTCATTGTTTCTTATAGCTAAGTAGTATTTGATCATAATTATATACCACATGTCCAGTTATTCCCCAATTGATGGGCATCCTCTCAATTGCTAGCTTTTTTTCACCACATAGGAAACAGCTATAAATATCTTAGAATAGGCTCTTTCACCTTTTCTCTGATCTCCTTGGAAAAGAGACCCAGCAATGATGTTGTAGGGCCTATAAGTATACGGATTTTATAATTCTCTAGACATAAATTCCAAAGAGTGTATTTTGACCCCATTTTTCCAAATCTTCTCCAATAGTTTTCCTTTTGCCTTTTTACCATTTTAGACAATCTTATAGGGAGGAAAATGATATCTTAGAATTGTTTTAATTTGCATTTCTCTAATTAATAGTGATTTAGAGCATTTTCATATACCTATATATGGCTTTTATTTCTTTATCCAAAAACTATGTGTTCATATCTTTTGCTCATGCTAAATATTTTTTATAAGTAGGTGCTTTTACCCTATCATTATTTCTTGGACAAAAGAACTAGTTGTGATATTGCTGAGTCAAAGTGTTTGCATAATTTGATTGCCCTTTGGGAATGCTGCCAAATTGCTCTCCAAAATGGTTGCATCAATTCATAGCTTTGCCAATGGTGTATTAGTGATTCGATTTCCCTACATCCTCTTCAACTTTTATAATCTTCCATTTTTTTGTCATATTAACCATTCTGATAGGTGTGAAATGGTATCCCAGAATTGTTTTAATTTGCAATTCTCTAATTGTGATTTGGAGCACTTTTTTATATGACTAAAGATGGTTTTAATTTCTTAATCTGAGAATTTCCTGTTCATATTCTTTAACCATTTGTTAATAGAGGAATGCTTTGTATTCTCATAAATTTGACTCAGTTCTCACTGTATTTGAGAAATGAAAACTTTGTCAGAGATAGTTTCTATAATGTTTTTCCATTGGTTAATTTCTTTACTAATATTTGTTACTATCATTTTGTTAGTTTAAAACCATATTAATTTAGGTCAGCAGAACCAAGATGGCAGCATAGTAGCAGGAAAACTTTGGAGCTGCTCTGAATTTCCTTTCTAAACCGATCATTATAGAGCATCTCAAAAGTACAGAAGACAAAGCAGGATGAGCAAAGGCTTTCTTCCACTATACACAGCATGAAAAGTTGGTAGGCCAAGGAGAAAATACTGCAAATTAGATTTAGAAAGAGAAACTCCATTTAAATTCACTCTAGACAATATAAAATATTTGAGAATCTATTTGCCAAGACAAACTCAGGTATTATATGAACACAACTATGACACATTTTTCACACAAATAAAACACAATCTAAACAATTGGAAAAACATTAATTGTTCAAGGGTATGAGGAGCTAAAATAATAAAAATGACAATCCTATCTAAATTCATTTATTTATTTCAGTGCTTTACCTATAAGACTACCCAAAACCTTTTTATAGAATTATAAAAAAATTATAACAAAGTTCACCTGTAAGAACAAAACTTCTAGAATATCAGAGAAAATAAGGGAAAAAATGCGAAGGATGGAGACCTAGCAGTACCAGATATTAAGCTGTACTATAAAGCAGTGATCATCAAAACAATATGGTCCTGACAAAGAGATAATAAGGAAAAAGACTTGTACAAAAATATTTATAGCCATGCTTTTTGTGGTGGCAAAATGTTAGAAAATGAGGATGTGTCCATTAATTGGGCAATGGCTGAATAAATTGTGGTATCTGATGGTGATAGAATATTATTGTGCTGAAAGGAATAAGAACTGAAGGGATTCTGAACTGAAAGGAAAATGAACTGGAGGAATTCCATGTGAACTGAAAAAAACCTTCAGGAACTGACGCAGAGCAAATGGAGCAAAAGCAAGAGAACACTGTACAGAGAATCCAATATACTATGGCATAATTGAATTTAATAGACTTTTCTACTAGTAGCAATGCAATGACCCAGGAAAATTCAGAGGAATTTATGGGAAAAAAAAATACTATCCACATCCAGAGAAAGAACTATGGAAACAGAAATGCAAAAGAAAAAAATTATGATCCGACATGTTATCTGATATGGATATGATTAGGGTTTTGATGTTAAAAGATCACTCTTTGGAAAATATAAATAACATGGAAATAGGTTTTGAACATGTATGGTATACATGTATAACATGTATGTCATACATGGTATAATATGCATGCATAACATGCATCATATGCATGTTATACTATACATGTATAACCCAGTGAAACTGCTTCTCAGATTTGGTAGTGGGGAGAAAAGTAAGTTGGGATCATAAATCATATAAGCATGGACAAATTAAAAAAAAAACAACTTAAAAAAAACAGTATGGTACTGGCTAAGAGATAGAAGGGTGGATCAATGGAATAGTCTAGGGCTAAATGACCTCAGCAGGTTAGTGTTTGATAAACCCAAAGATAACAACTTTTGGGACAAAACTCCACCATTTAATAAAAAGTGTTGGGAAAATTGGAAAACAATATTAGAAAAATTAGGTTTAGATCAATATCTCATACCCTTTAAAAAGATAAATTCAAAATGTATAAATGAAAGATCTAAAGAGGGAAATTATAAGTAAATTGGGTGAACATAGGATAGCATACCTATCAAATTTATGGGAAAGGAAAGAATTTAAGACCAAACAAGATGTAGAACATTATAAAATATAAGGTGAATAATTTCAATTATACTATATTTAAACTTTTTAAGAAAAAAATGCAACCAAAATTCATAGGGAAGCAACAAAGTGGGAAAATTATAACAAAAATCTCTGACAAAAGTCTTCTTTCTAAAAATTGTTAATAACTAAGTCAAATGAACAAGAAATCAAACCATTCCCCAATTGACAAATGGTCAAAGGATATGAAAAGACATTTTCAGATTAAGAAACCAAAACTACAAATAATCACATAAAAAGAATTCTCAATCCCTCCTGATTAGAGAAATACAAATCAAAACAACTTTGAAGTACCGTCTCACACCTAGCAGATTGGCCAATATGACAGTAAGGTTAATAATAAATATTGGAGTGGATGTGGCAAAATTGGGACACTAATATATTGCTGGTGGAGTTATGAATTAACCATTTTGGAAAACAGTTTGGAATTATACCCATAGGGCTTTAAAAGAATGCCTGCCCTTTGATCCAACAATGCCACTACTAGGCTTGTTCCTCAAAGAGATAATAAAAAGAGTTGTACAAAAATATCCATAGCCTCACTCTTTGTGGTGGAAAAAATTGGAAAATGAAGGGTTGTTCCTTGATTGGGGAATGGCTGAACAAATTGTGGTATATTGTGGTGATGGAATATTATTGTGCTATAGGGAAAAATGAAGTGGAGGACTTCTACGTTAACTGAAAGAACCTCCATGAACCGATGAGAATGAAATGAGAAGAAGCAAGGGTACATTGTACACAGAAATTGAAACATTGTGGAATAATCGAATGTAATGGACTTTACTACTAGTAGCAATGCAATTATCTAGGACACTCCCAATGGACTTAAGAAAAAGAATACTATCTATATTGAGAGAAAACTATGGGAGTAGAAATGCAGAAAAAACATAAGACTTATCACTTGTTTATATGGGCTCATGATTTGGGTTTTTGGTTTTCAAAGATTGCTCTATTGCAGAAATGAATATTATGGAAATAGGTATCAAATGCTAACATTTGTATAGCCCAGTGGAATTGCTTGTTGGCTTTGGGAGGGGGGAGGAAAGAGAGGAGGAAAAGAAAAAGAATCATGTAAACATGGAAAAATATTTTTAAAACATTCATTTAAAAAAGTATGTTATGTATTTTATACCTCTAAATGTTCTTTATGTATTGTTTGGTAATAGATTATTTCTTTATTGGTAGATATGACAGGTGAACTATTCTATGTTACTTTAATTTGTTTATGGTTTCACATTTTATTTATAAATCATATATCCATTTTGACTTTTCTTTGATGTATGACATGAGATGTTGGTCTGTACCTTGTTTCTGCTATATTGTTTTCCAAAATTCCCAGAGTCTTTGTCTAATTGTGAATTTTTCTTCCAAAAGCTTAGATCTTTGTGTTTATAGTACACTAGATTACTATAGGTATTTACTACTCTGTATTAAGAGCCTTATCTATTCTATTGATCCACTACCATATTTCTTAGCCAGTGCCAGATTGTTTTGATAGTTGCCACTTTCTGATATAATTTGAAAGTTTATATAGCTAAGTCATCTTTTTTTCCATTAATTCACTTCATATGCTTGACTTTTTGTTCTTTCAGATTAATTTATTATTATTTTTGGCTCTATGAAATAATTTTGGGTAGTTTCTTTGGCCTAGCACTGAATAAGTAAATTAATTTAGGTAAAATTATGTTTTTTATTATATTGGATAGACCTACCTAGGAGCAATTAATGCTTTTCTAATTGTTCAAAACTGATTTTATCTGTATGAAAAATATTTTGTATCTGTGATCCTATAGTTCTTGGGTTTGTCTTGGGCAGTCAGACTCCAAAGTATTTTATATTGTCTACAGTTATTGTATACACTTATAAATGGTATCTTTCTTTCTTTCTCTTGCTGTTGGACCTTATTTGTGGTATAGAAAAATGATAATGATGTATGTGGGTTTATTTTATATTCTGTACCTTTGCTAAAGCTGTTAATTATTTCATTTAATTATTTGGTTGATTCTCTAGGATACTCCAAGTATACCATCATATAATCTGCAAAGAGTAATAGTTTATTTCCTCATTGCCTAGTCCTACTCTGATTCCTTGAATTTCTTCTCTTATTGCTATAGCTAGAATTTTTAGCATGATATTGAATAGTAGTGATGATAACTAATATCATTGCTTCTTTCCTGATATAATTGGGAAGGCTCTTAATTTGTACCTATTGCAGATAATGTTTGCTAATGGTTTTAGATAGGTGTCATTTATTGTTCTGAGGAATGTTTGATGTATTCCAATGTTTTCTAGTATTTTATTTTATTTTTTTAAAACCCTTACCTTCTGTCTTGGAATCATTACTGTGTATTGGTTGCAAGGCAGAAGAGCGGATCAAGTGACTTGCCCAGGGTCACAAAGCTGGGAAGTGTTTGAGGCCAGATTTGAACCAAGGACCTCCCATCTCTAGGCCTAATTTCCAATGCACTGAGTTACCCAGCTACCCCCTTTTCTAGTATTTTAAAAGGAATAGAAGTTTGATTTTGTCTAAAGCTATTTCTGCTTCTATTGAGACAATCAGATGATTTCTGTTGGTTTTGTTATTGGTATAATTAATTATACTGATGGTTTTCCTAATGTTGAATCATGCTCACATTCCTGGTATAAAACCCATCTGCTCATAATGTGTGATCCAATTCCTGTAATCTCCTTGCTAGCATTCTATTTAAAATGTTTGTATTAATATTAATTAGGGTAATTGGGCTATAGTTTTCTTCCTCTGTTTTTTCACTTCCTGGTTTAGGTATCAACATAATATTTGTGAAAGTCAATTTTATCTTTTCAACATCTCTCACATAAAGCCCCTTCTCTCTTCTGATATTGCCACCACTCTAGAATAGGCCCCCATCACCCTATATCTCTATAAACTTTTGTCAAAATCTGCTGGTTGGTCATCCTGATACAATATCTCTCTGATCTGGTCCATTCTTGACTTTTCTATCAAAATTATCTTCCTAAACACTGTGACTCATATAACTGCTAAAAAATCAAGTCAAAATTTTACTTTCAAAACCCTTTAAACAGGCTATCACCCTAACTTTATAGTCATCTTTAAACTCATACACCCACTATGTACTTTCCAATTCAATGACAGCAACCTCTTTGCTATTCCTTGAACAAGTCACTCCTTCAAATTTTGAATACTTTCATTTATTCCCCATTCTTTCCCTTATCTCTGGCCTCCTGGATTCCTTGGTGTCCTTCAAGTCCCAGGGAAACTCATTCATACTATTATAAGCTTTTTCCAACTTGATAATTCCATTTTATCCTGTACACAGCTATTTTGTATATAACTGGTTGCCTGTTATCTTCCCTTTTACATTAGCTCATAGTATTGTGCCTGGCTTATAGTAGAAACTGAAAAAAAAGTTTGACTGGCTGAATAACTGAATAGAGGTTTCAATGAGACATTTGGTCAGAAATAGGAGAAGTTAATACTGAGAATTTCTATTCTGATATGGTCAGAATAAAACCAAGCAACATACCAATGCAGAATCAAATTCCTCACTAAGAACAAGCAAGATGGATAATGTGAGGGGTCAATAGATTTGTAATCAATCTGCCTGATTGTTAAGGTGAAAAGGGAGACATGAGCCAAGGACTAGAGAGGAAGTTTGAGAATAGTCAGCTGTCCACACAGAAATATAGATGATAAACCTTCTGGCTTATTTTAGATCTTGTGAAAACTGCTTTAAAATCTCAAATCATCTGGGATATAGCTTAGACCTTCTTGGATATACCTGATAGGTTCATTGATGGCTTGTTCCTACTGAATATTTTCCATCATCTACTGAAATTTTGCATCTAAAATATCATAGCAATTTAACACTGAGCTTTTCTCATGCACAAAGAGAAACACCCACAAGTATCCTATTCAGCTAGAAAATCAATCAAAGAAATCCTTCAGTCTCTCTTCTATGAGGAACTCTACAGCCAATAGGTCCATATAAAGTTGGGTAAGTGTCAAAATACTTACCAGAGCCTTTAGGAACCCATTGTCCTTTCCTAGAAACCTTACTGGCCATTTGAATTTAGGAATTCAGGAATAGGGCAGATGTTTCCTCTAAGAACGAGGAGATTTGGACCTCCATCTGCTGGATATACTGTTTAAGAGTCTGATCTGAGAAAGTAAAATTTTGTACCTATTGTACCTGAATTTTAGGGTATTTCAACCTCTAACAATCTATCCTGGGAGTTGGCTGATATGAAATAAATCAAATTTACCAATTTTCATCAACTCAGAGTCAAGGACACCAGCACAAGGCAGACTGCTTTGGCTAACAGTAAAGAGCAACAACTATGATGACTTTCTAATTTGAGAGATCTTGGGAAGAACTGCCATAATGTCATACTGGTACAAACCAAAGAGGAAAAGTGATCTTATATTTGGAGATGAGAAGTTCACAATAGTATATTAGTAGTGATGGTAATGACAGTGGTAGTAGTAGTAGAAGCAACTAAAATTTTTATCACATTTTATGGTTTGCAAAGTAACTGATAAATACTTATTTAATCCTCCCAACTACCTTGGGAGGTAGATATTTTATCATCCCCATTTTACACATGAGGAAACCGAGGCAAACAATATTATGTGACTTCCTCAGGATGAAGCAGTTAGTAAGGATCTGAGTGCCAATTTGAATTCAAGTTTTACTGATTCCAGGTCCAGTGTTCTATCCACCATGATGTGTCACTGCCAAGGATTAGCCTGTTGAAATTCCTTAAGTTGAGCAAATTATGAGAATAACAAAATAGACATTTGAAGATATATTCAGGCTGTAGAAGAGGAGAGAAGCCAAAATGTATGTGAGGTAAGTGTCATGGAGCAATTTAGAGCAGTCATCAGTTAGTCTAGGTCAGGAGATGTGTCTAGTGAAGAATTCATTTCTATAGGGTTCATTTGGACAATTCTTCCTAGGATGCTCCACTTTTGAAGTCTTCTCTTGGTACCTTCTGGTAAATATCAAATCTGGATGGAGCTACCATAACTCCTAGAGAGATTTCAAGCTCCATTACCACTGTGGCTGGCTTTGTTGTCACAAGAGGTCTCTGAATACATACATACATACATACATACATACATACATATATATATATGTATATACATATATATTTTTTTCCTTCTCTGGGGAGAGAGAGAGAGAGACAGAGAGAGAGACAGAGACAGAGAGAGAGACACAGAGAGAGAGATACAGAGAGAGAGACAGAGAGAGACAGAGAGAGGCAGAGAAAGAGACAGAGAGACAGAGACAGAGAGACAGAGAGAGAGAAAGAGAGAGACAGAGAGAGGCAGTTTTAGCAGAGAGTTGTTAGCAGGGCTATAAAGGGCATTCTAATAGGCAAGAGTCCTTGATAACTTCCATAACACCTGTGTTTGCTATTTCTAGAGTCCAACCCACAGATGTTTGGAACTTAGTACTCAGAATAAATTTCTGTGTTTAGAAAGAGCTGCTGATTATCTGGTCCATGTTTTCATGCCCAACCTTTTTCTTTCTACAGATGTTGTTCCCCAGAGTCCCCTGCCTCTGCCTCACTATTTGAGCCTCTGTGTCCAAATGTTTCCAACATGTTTCTTCTGTCTGCTCTCTTTGGGATTGCCCCACTTCTCTCTATTGAAAATCTACTGGAGGATACAGGCTTTGTCAATGTGCAGTCTAGTATAGCTGTATTACAGACTAAAATGTTATAGGATTAGGAGGCTGGCTGAATTTCGTGATTTCATTGTTGGGTATCTAGACTTTGGGAGAGGAGATTGGGAGAAATCTTACCTAATCTAAATGACAGAGGTCTAAGATTTTTATTAAGAGAACCTCTTGACCTCTATGCATGAATGCAGACACACACAGGATTCTCTACATACTCTCATAATCATATCATTATTTAGAAAGTACATTCTTTTTATGTTAAAACAAGTGCTTAATAGTACTTTATTTTTAAAATGCAAAAAATCTCCTCTATATTGAATATCTTAGACATTTCATATTCATGAACAAAAACCAATAAATGTCAAAAGCAAGGTTCTTCTAACAATATTTATTTTTCCCACATTAACCACATGGTATGCATTTGGAAGCTGTTACCACTTTAACTAGCAATCAGTGCCATTAAGGAGCTGAACTTGACTCTGAGTCATTTTCTATAAATTCAGAAAATAAGTAAATCTATGGCAGCTAACATCCCTTTGATCTTAACTTTTCTACCTTTTAAACAGTTCTTTTGTTTGTCCCAAAAGGGCTATATTATGGAACTGAGATACGAAAATTGTGATACCACAAATTCCCTCTCCCAGTCCTACCCTCATTTTAGTCCAAACTTCATACATTTACATTTGGAAGGGAGAGAATAGAGATTATTTAGTTCAATGAATCAATCAACAAAGACTTGTTAATTACCTACTAAGTAGCAACCATTCTGCTTGGTGGTGGGAATATATATATATGAAATAATTTCTGATTTCAAGGGAATTAAATTTTATGAGGTTAGGCTAAACAAATGTGTGTATGTCATATATATATACAAATAAATAAATCATAATTTAATATGGGATACTAATAATTGAGAGATCATGGAGGATTCATGTAGATGCTAGTGACTGAGCTCAGTTTTGAAATATATACAACATTTAAGTCAGTGGTGAGTATGAAATATATACACAGGATTTGGAAGATGGCCAGTGGTGAAAGTATGGAGAAATTAGTGGTATGTCATTTATGAGGAACAGCAAAGCAGTCTATTTTACCAGACTAAAAAGTGTAGGAAAGGGATTGTAATATGCAATGAGACTGGTAAAATAGGTTGAGATCAGGTTCTATATTACTCTAAAAACCAAATAGAAGTGTTCATATTTGATACTAAAGGTAGAGGAGGGAAAATAGAGGAATAAGAAGGTAAAATCAGTTGTTCAAAGTAAAATATACACTAAGAAACAGAAGAAGGACTTTAAATCTTTGGTGTTTTGACTCAGATTCTATCTTGGCTATATCTCTTTTTCCTCATTGTATTTCAGTGTCTTGATATAATATAAGATTATACATTCATTATGGTTTCTTCCTGTATTTATTCTTCCAAAACTCAAGTTTAGGGTCATTCTCAGTCTTCTTGGTCACTTCTACTACTTCTTGGTGGACCTAGATTTGAGGTACTCTTCTAAGGTAGGGATAGAGCTGTATATTTCAGTGTTGAGCTTAAAATGTTTTGTTGTTGATCAATTTAATGCTTTTCAATGCCTATACTAGTCATTCATTTTATGAAGTAGATGTGAGTTGGGAATTGCACAGAAATCAAGAATCAATAAATCAATAGTATTAGGTCAACATTGATAGAGATGATAGTAGTCTACCTGTCTAAAACATTTTTCATGGAAAGATTCTACTTGAACTATATCTTTGTGAAAAAGAATTTTAAAAAATAATTAAAAGCTGCATATTTCAACCTCCCTTCAAGTTAATCATGAGTAGATACTAATGGGAAGGAGAATAGGATATTTGTTATGGCAGCAAGAATGAGGGACATAGATGTACAGGTGTGCCTGTTCCTTCAAAGTGTTTTTAAAACTTCCAAAATATTCAAGGTACTTCTATGGCCCATTGCCTACAGAGCCATAACAGGTGTTAAAATTAATCTATTCCCTATAATCTACTTAGAATAACAACTTCCAGGCTTCCTCTTCCCTTTACTTTTCCTTCAGCGAAGGAGAAAATGATGGTAGGATAGATTTCCTCCTATTCCACAATCTAATACTTGCCCCCACATACAGCCAAATAAATACACAGAAACAAACTTGACAATGATTGATTAGCTCATAGGCATATTAGTGTCACAAAGAGAGAAAATTCTGACCCTGAGGAAGAAGTAAAAGCAGTATATGAGAACCTTAAGCAAATGAAACATATAACTTCCAAGAAAAAGCAAAAAAAGCTTCAAAATCAGATGTAATGATAGTCCTGTATAGAGAAATGTATCAGTATCAAAGTATAGCTGATTTTTTAGGTGATAGAGTAAAGAAAGGTCTTCCAACCCTGATCCAGTCCTTCCTTACATAGAGTAGAAGTAATCTGGAGAATGTATCTTTATCTATCAGCTTAATAGACAATAGGAAATGATTTCATTAGAAGTTTATATCAGGAAAGGGCATAACAGTTCATTTTAAAAAGTGTATTTATATTTTAAGCAAAATACCTAGAGAGCAGTATGGATAAATGAACTTTCTAAAGACATTCAGTAAGGATTTTAACCATGATCTTATGGAAGGTTCTTTCCAAAAATCTTTCCAGATTTTCTAGGACCAACCATCTCTACACCTAACTCTCAATCTACTGAGCCACCCAGCTTCCCCCAAGTCAATTCATTCCTCAGGATAATTTCAATCTCTTTTGATGAAAAAGTAGTCTAGCATATATGGCATACATTGCTGTTAACACATATATCAAACCTCAAAGATTTTACACTAACTAATGAAAGGGTTGTGACTTGTGTCAAGTCCCTCCTTATCATGATACTTTTTATAGAAATCCTCAGTTCTCAGCTCTTCTCAATGGAAGCTTCCCTCTTTGCTGACATTATCTTTCTCCTTTAAACTCCCTAGAGCACCAAAATCACATTATTTATAATGGATTATTTTGCACTGAATATTTACACTTATCTTTTTCATATTTCCCTTTCTTAGTTTTGAACTTCAGGTTAGGAACTGAGCCAGATTTTTGCTTACAGAAAATCCCCTTAGAAACTCTATGGAGTATGGATTAGAATTGGAATCCTCAAAGCAGGGAAACCAATTAGGAAGCCTTTGAAACAGTCCAGATAACTGGTAATGAGACCCTTATCTATCATGATAAATATGAGTGGTGATGGGACAGATAAATGAGATATTGTAAAGAAAGAAAAAGGTTTTTACAACTTCTTAGATATACAGGATGAGAGGGAATTGACAAGGCAAGGATAAAATACCAGGGGTATGGACTTATGTAACTGGAAGGGGAGTGACAGCCATGATGGATATAGGTAAGTTTGGAAAGGGAAGAGTTTTGGGGAAAATGTAATGAACTCTATTTTTGCTTGTGTTTTAGTTGTTTTTTAGGACATTCAGTTTGGAATATTGAATAGATAATTGGGGATGAGAGTGAAGCTCACAACAATAGAACTGGGCTTATATAAATCAAGAGCTTTCCCCCCCACACATATATACACAAATGTGTATATATTGTAACACTCATGACCCTGAGAGGGGATGAAGCTGGATCACAGAATTCCATACTGCCCCCAAGAACTTTAAGGGAGGGGGCAGTTAGGGGCAGTTGGAAACTTAGTATAAAAAGCCAGGTCAGCCCTATAGCAGGGGCTCTCTTGGAACACACCCTGTGGGTTCAAGGGCAAGAGAGACTGTTTCTCTGACTGCCAGAACTGAGTTATCTCCATAGCTGACCTCTAGTATATCTTCAACAAAACCAACTATATACCTTCAATTTAGTTGCACAGGACTTAGGAGAAAACTATTTTAGGGAGTTAGTTTGGAGTGAAGCCATTCAGTATACATTTCCCCTTTAGGGGGGAGGTGTTGCTTACTTAGATATAGCTAATTTAGATAGCTTTCCCTTTTCTTTCATTCTTAAACCATTTCCCTTCTTCCTATTCCCTGAAATCATTAAACCCTTACTATTTAGAAACTGAGCCTGGTTACAGATAATTTGGGGTGATACTCACATCTTCCATAAGCCAAGTTCCTCTTTCTAGTGGCTCTGAAATTGATCCTGTCTTCAGAGCCAGTGAGCTGCTCCTGAAGAAATCAAGCCTTACCTATTTCTATCCTGTGGGGAAATAATACATACAGAGAAAGATATTATCATAAGGGTTTTAGTCTTTTCTGTTACCAGCTTGAATCCTCAATTTACCTAGCCAGATCTAGTCTCCATTGCTTGACTGGAAGATATCAGTAACTGATTTTAACTGCCCCCTGTGTGGGGGTGGAGGAAGATTCTACTCCCTCACTTTAACTCCTCCCTTTTGTGAAGCCTGTCCTGCCTGCCACTTCTCAGTTCAGGGACCTAGAGAAAATATTGCTAACTGGACTGTACCATCAATCATTCAGTCCAATCTTACAATATATAATTGTATATAGTATATATATATACACATACATACATATCAGGCTCTATAGTGTGTGTACACACACTATAGAGCCTGATGAGGACCCAAAGTGAAAAGAATTTAGCATTAGAAGAAATAAGGGTTGAAGACAGGCAGACATACGGGTAGGGGGCATGATATTCATGCTGAGCCAGTCAAGAAGACTTCAAAGGAGAAGTACAATATGTGGGGAGGGGGGACCCAGTATCTCCAGAAAATAAGGAGGAGGAAAAGGTAGTCAAGTGTGAATAATGCAGAGATTTCGAGAAGAAAGAAGCTTGAGAATTAGAGTGTTATATCTGGCAATTATGTAAACATTAGCAACTTTGGAGATAGTAGTTTTAGTTGAATATTGATGTCAGCAACTATGTTGGAAGTGGTTGAGAAGGGACTGAGAAGAGAAGTAAAGGAACAAGTGAGTTTTTTTTCATGGAGATACAATTTCAATACTTATTTTCCAACATTTTGCAATTCATGTTGTTTTCCTTCCTCCCTTCCCTTTCCATGACAGGTCTTATGGTAAAAAACAGGGGGTTAACTTAATTATTTTATCTGGGTTCAGAATGGTGAGTAGGAGACCGGAATGGACAATAGCTGGGACAAAATAAGCCAGGGAAACTGGGGTTAGCTGTTTGGGTAATGGCAGTTGACAGGAGTGGCAGTTGGTCCTTAACTGTCACACTGAACCACACAGCCTGGGTGTCTGTGAAACCAACTAGTGGGTAGACTGACAAGAGGTTTTATAAAAGGGGTTTAATTCAATGTACTGTAGTCTGAAAGAAGGGAAAAGGGGGTTCTATTCTACCAGTCTATGGGCAAGCCTCAGGGTCAGGGAATGGACTTATCTACATTAAGCTACAAACTATAGCAAGGCAGGGCACAATGGATATCAGGAATGAAAGTGGGATCCTCACTGCTGAATCCTGTCACACTCCAGCAATGTTGCAGTTCTTCCAGGACCACAGTCAGTACTCGTTCAGGTGGGTGGATCTGGGAGCTAAACCAGTCCAAGTTAACCAGCAACTCAGGTTGGATTTAATAGTCTCAACCAAAAATCTCTCACAAGCAGATGACTGTCTTCCTTCTGTATCCCAGGAAATCAGGGTACAAACTCCACTTCCTCTGAGGTCTCCCAGGGAGTTAATTACAACTTGTCCCCAGCCAACATGGAGTCCCTCTCAGAGAGAGAAACAACACTTCCTGCTTCCCCATTCCATTTAGAATCCTTCAGCCCTGCCTGCTAAGCCTCCTAAATAATAATTTATTAATCTACCTTACAACACAGGTCAGGTAATATGATATAGGTTATACATGTGTTAGCATCCAATATATTGTCATATTTGACATGTAAAAGAAGACACATATCAGTTATACATGACAAAATAAAAAACTCATGAAATAAAGTGAAGAATAGTTTGTTTCAATCTACACTGAGGTTCTTTCAATTCCTTCTTTGGCAGTGAATATTCTTTTTTTGCCATTAGTCTCTAGCATTTAAGTCATTCATAGTTGATCATTATACATTATTTCGGTTATTGTGTATAGCATCCTCCTTTTTACTTCACTTTGCATCATTCACTCAAAAACCTAACTTCACTTTGCATCAATTTGTATAAGACTTTTCCATATTTTTTGTGATTGTCTTGTTCTTTTGGAACAATAATATTCCATGGCAATCATATACCACAATTTATTCAAGTGTCCCCCAAATTATAGCCATCCCTTCAGGTTACATTTTGTTGATACCCCCCAAAAGCTACTATAGATATTTTTCTATAAGTAAGCCACTTCCCCCTATCTTTTATATCTTTAAAACATAGACTTTGTAGTGCTATTGTTGTGTCATAGGGTATGCAGAGTTTTATGACCTTTTGAGGATGATTGTTTGTCATTTCCTATTTGATTCTTTTTTGTCATTGCATTTCCTAGAAAAAAAAAATATATATATATATATACCTAGTGGTGGAATCTCTGAGTCAAAAGTTTTGATTCTTATGATATCACATATATCTTATCTGACTTAATTGTCATTGTCATTTTCAGCTATTTACTTGTGTGTATTCTTTCAATTGGACAGCTAAACATGGGGTGAAGGTTACTCCTTTTTTCAAGTTCAAATCTAGCCTCAGGCATTTGATAGCCATGTGAGTCTGGATAAGTCACTTAACTCTGTCTTAGTTCCTCATCTGAAAAATGAGCTAAAAAAGGAAATGGCAATCCATTCCAGTATCTTTGCCAAGAAAATCTTTACTTAGCATACTAAGAAATTTATGATATCATTGGTTTGGGTAGATACTTCTTCCATCACTGAAGTGTAATGTGATCTTCCACTCCTAATAATAAAACTCAAGGAGGTCAATAACATCCTCACATTTTCTTATCCTATGGGATCCATAGCCATTTTCTCCCACATCACCTCCATGAAGGATCATTCCAACATACCAAAGTCATTCCCCTACATTTCTTTATATTTCATGGGTTCAGTGCTCAGAATATTTGTTCGCTAATTCTCAATCTTACTAGTCATAGTCCATAGTAATCTGAAAGATAGTATTTTTGTACTATGCTATATTCATATAAAAGAAGTATTTGAGGCATTTTCCTCAATTTTTGGTATCACTTTCTAAGAAGAAAATTAGCAAGGAGAACATTATGAAGAGAGCATGAAAGATGCTGAGGATCCTCATAATTATACTCAGTAGATGGTTCTAAGTATGTTTAGGATAGAGGAAAGAAGAAATGTGACAGTTAGCTTCAAATATGTAGAAGATCACCACCTAGAAAGGAGTTAAGTGTATTCTGTTGAACTGCCAAAGAATAAAATCATAAGAATAATTAATTTTGGAAGGATTATGGCAGTCAAAAGCAATGTATCACAATGACATGGACCCATGAAAAAAGAATACCTACTATATCAATGCACTTGATTCAGAGATTCCTCTATTAGATATGTATCCTAGGGATGACAATGACCAAAAAATGTAAAATATAACATCATATTTATATGAACCTTTTTATTATAGGAAAGCATGGAGAGAAAATAGATACACATTGATTGGATAATGAAAATCAAATTCTATTGCACAGATATAATGGAATATTGTTGAATGGAATGATAAATGATATATATGACCATAGAGAAGCATAGAAAGATATATGCACTCATGCAATATGATGTAAACAGATCAAGTAAATAACATACACATAGACTTCCCAATGCCAATTAAAATAATAGCAAAAACAACAATATCATCGAAACAATACTGTAAAATTACAATGACTAAGCTTGACTCTCCAGAAGAGATCTGATTAGTAAACTCTATTGCTTCTTTTTCTTCTTTTTCATTTTATTATAAGTATAATAAATAGAAAATATAATTGCAACATATAAAAAAACAAAAATGGTATCGTATATGAAATTATAAACTTATGTTATATGTATAATTTGTTTTTTCTTACCAATAAAATGAGTATTGTAAAAAGTTGATATTAGACATGGTAGGTCCCATGCTGCCCTCTTTATCTCTCTCCATTTTAAGAACTTTCTATCCTCTCTTATTTATTTTTCTTGCATTAATTTGTACCTCTTATCATTCCCCTCAGTAATCAAATTTTAAAAAAATAAATAAATGAAGTCCCCCAATATGGTATGCACGGTCTAATAAAAACAAATGCTCAAATTGGTCACATACAAACATGCATATCACTTTTTATATTTTATTTTCATCACCTCTCTAGCATGAGGTGAGGGCTCTAGTTTATTTGAATTCTTTCACATTTGTGGCTTATCATTACATTGATCTGGATTCTAAAGTGTTTCAAAATTGTTTCCATAATGTAATTGTATAAATTGTTCTTCTGCTTACATTTGCTCTGATCAGTAAGTAGACATTTTTCAGTTTCTTAAGAAACTGTTCATTTTGTCGTTTCTTTTGGTGGAAAAATATTCCATTGTGTTTATATACCATAATTTGTTAAGCCATTCCCCAATAGATTTTGTTATATATTGGTCCTACTTTTCTTTCTTTGATTTTTTTAGTGTACATATCAAATAGTGATATAGATGAGAATCCTACTGTTTCTTTGCAGAAGTGAGAAATCATTGGTATGGAACTCAGTACCTAAGTCACACTTTCAATATAGTTACATGTGTTGAACTTCCTCCCCCAACTTTTTGTTATGAATTTCTTATTATAAGTGATAGGATTCTGAGAGTGTATCAGAGTAGAAATACTGAGAGGAATCAATGTTTTCAAAAAAATATAGCAATAAAATTGATTTTCTAAAACTCATTTCACCTAAAATTATAAAAATTAGAATTAATAGGTAGATTTTTCAAAGAAGCAAAGTAAATTTATTGTGAGAAAAAATAATTAATGTCACTGCAATTACCTGCTTCTGGAAATAATAGACTCTCCATCACTGGAGGTCTTCAAATGAATAGTAGAACACCATTTAATCAGGTATGTAAGGGCCATAAGATCATAAGTTTATGCCTGGACAAAATCTTAGTGGTTGCCTAGAAGAAAATAGTTTGTTATAATAAAGTGAAGAAAATGAGACCTACAGAATTTGTGATTTGTCAAAGTTAACATAGGAAGGAAGTGGAAAAACTTGATTTAAACATCCATGTTCCTACAAATTCACTATCTCTGGTTTAGAAGGAATTTTTAAAATTAGGGGTAGGATTCCTTAGGTGGAAACTGAAATCTTGTTCCCAGTTTGAATTTTTTTCATTCTTGATATTTTTCTGATGACTATTTCTTGAATATGCATATTCAGTTACTGCAATTCTTGTATATGGGTTATATTTAGGAATGTGCTACTGATGATTTATGCCTAGAGTGACTCTACACTTTCAGTTAGTTGTAACTTTGTTTCTTCAGAAATTTTTCCAAGGTTTACAATCATATATTACATCATTGGTAAGTCATTTATTTTTGAAAGTTTGTTCTTTTGCACCAAGAAACACACCGGGGCTGCTAAAAGTATTGTACAATTCTTTAAAAACAACTGACCTTGAAAAAGAGGCAGCTGAGTGTGATAGTGGTTAAAGCACTAAACTCAGCGTCAGGAAAACCAGAGTTCAAATTGTGCCTCAAAAATATATTAGTTCTGTGACCCTGGAAAAATTACTTAACTGATAACTGCTTCAGTTTCCTCATCATTGAAATACTGACAATAACAATATCTACCTCCCAGAGTTGTTGTTGGGAATGAACAATTAATATTTGTACAGTATCTTGCAAAACTTAAAGTCCTATATAGATTATTACTATCATCATCATCATTCAATTCTAGTTCTATAATGAGTCTTTTTTGAGATGCCTTTTCCAGAAATAAATATAGAAAGATATTCAGTTATTAATTCAATGAAATGTCTATCTAGGTTCATGACTGGGTGATAGAGATTTTTTATCAATTTTATTTTTCTTCTGTATATTTTTAGGTTTACCTCTTTTGAACAAGAATGAGTCTCATTGAGGAAACTCTGAATATGTTGGGGAATATTGCAATCAGAAAAAAAGGTGCCTGCTCAATTTCACACACAGTGATATATTTATCATCCTATAGGTAGTGTAGTTATAGGAAGACATATATAAGAATGACAGTATCTTCAGACCTTGTCTGTAGGGTAGTTCTTTTTCCAAGGTCAACCGCTGGAATAATCCATTTTGATTCTTTTTTTAAACCCTTACCTCTTCCATCTTGGAGTCAATACTGTGTATTGGCTCCAAGGCAGAAGAGTGGTAAGGGTAGGCAGTGGGGGTCAAGTGACTTGCCCAGGGTCACACAGCTGGGAAGTGTCTGAGGCCACATTTTGATTCTTGAAACAAAGGCCCAGTGGGAAGAGGTGTACATGGACTCTTTGAGTTAGAAGGTACCTTAGAGTCTTCACTAAACTATACAAAAGAATCTCTTCTACAATACACCACACATGTAGATATTTAACCTTTGCTTGAAGACCTCAATTTTGGGGGAACTCATTCCTTCATAAGACATTTTATTTTGTATTTGGATAGATCTGATTGTTAGAAAATTGTTCTTGACATGAAACTTTATTTTTTCAATCATTTTGCAGCTGCCATAATTTTCCCTTAGTTCTTCTCTCTGAGAACAAATAAGCTTAACCACACTTGTAGTTGGCAGCCCTTTTCTCCTCTTCAGTGATGTCCATTGAATTCTGGCCTGGGAGGTGGTCATTGTTGTAGACAATAATAACTTCCCTTTAGTACTTACTAGAGAATTCTAAACACCACATCCAAAAGATGAGTGCTTTGGCTTTCTTTTTCTCCTTGTGAAAGAATGGTGTAGTTTCTGTATCATCTTACAGTATATCCAATTAACTTGTTTTATGGTCTTCTTAGAATCTTTATCCCTTCTCATACTCTAACCTTTAAGATTATTCTCCTTCCTATTTTACAGAAGAAATTTTCATCTTCTCTGTAAGAATTTTTCTCCAACTGCTTTCCTCATTTTATTGGCATATTTTTGTTATTTCAATCAATCTTTTTTAAAAGAACTCCGACAATTCTGATTCCTAGAACTGGAACTTTAGAATTGAACTGGAAATCATGATTCTACCATCTCTGCCCTTGGTGAGAGAAGAGGAAGGGATTATAGGTTTACAAGTTAACTTACTTTTTGAAAGTATTTAAAAGAGTAATTGTAGAAACCCAAGTGAAATCTTTTCTCTATTCTCTCACTTAGCACATAAGATAATTTTGTTTCAATCAAGATAATTGAATAAAATATATCTGTCCCTTCCTTTATGTGCTGCTTTTGTTTCTCTTCTTTTTTGTCCCCATAGCTTTTTTGTTTTTCTCTTTAATTTTTTTTCTTCAGTCTTGCCTCTTCTCTCCTCCCCTGCCATCTCCTCTCAACTCATATTCCCTTGTCCTCATTTGAAGTGTACAGTTCCCTACATGGATATGTTCTAATTCTTGTGATAGGGTTAAGTAAAAAAAATCTGCATGATAAACAGAGTGACCTTGAAGACAGGAAGAAATCAGTTCAAGACCAATTTTTGACAAAAACTGTCTATGTGACCCTAGAAAAGGCTCTTTTATGTAGATTTCTCTTAATTTTCAAATAAATGCCTGCTTTCATTAATAGAGAATTTTTCCTCATTTGGAAGTACCTCATAACAGACACTCCACAGTATGGCCTGAATCAGCTTAAAATGAAATCAAAAAATATTCAAGAAAAATAAATTAAAAATACAATAGGACATAGATATCGGTAATATGTGCTCTTCTAAAATTATATGCATTCAACAAAGATCCTTATGTCTGGTTTAGTGGCCCAATTTCTCTTTGAGTGTGACAAAACTGATCTATATCCTTGAAATCATAGATCAAATCCCTTTTGCTAATTCTATTCCCACTTCTTTACTGAAAGAATCTATACAAAATGTTGAGAAAAAAAAGGTTATTGAATAATTCAGAAAGGAACACAGGAAAAATGTTTGGAGTCATAAGAGTATGAAAGGCAAGAAAGAATCCTTGTCCACCTAAAATCTTCTGTATGAGCAAGTTATCAGCAAAAGTCTATTTATTAAGCATTTAATGTGTGACACTGTGGAAAGCACTAGGGACATAAATGCAAGGTAAAGGAAAGATGGAAGCTGTTCTGAAAGAGCTTATAATTTATGGAGGGAAAACAACATCTAAATGGACACCAAAAAACAATGAAGGAAATGAAAAGTAATTGGCATAGAGAATAGGGGAGAAAGAAATCTAGAGAGTCAAGAGCAAAACTCAAAGAGAAATGAAAGAGTATACATATCTGGCCTGGTTACTTTCCTCAAAATGGAGATTTCGGGAGGAATTGACCCTTCAGAGGCAGGAGCTGCTGTAAGAGGGAGATTTTAGGTATTTATAGATATGTATTTAAAATGTGGCCGCCAGGAATCAACCATTCAGATTGATTCCATAATTAAAATAGACCCAAGTCAGCATCAGATTTAAGGTAGTTTATTTTACAATTAGGAAGGTAAGAGATAGGGAAATAGAGAGAGGGAGAGGCTAGTCCAGGCCTGGAGAGGCCTGGATGGAGAGAGAGGGTTAAAAGGCTAATTAAACTAGGCTACAAGCCACAAGACCTTAGAAATCAGAGAGGCTTTAAGCCTACTTCAGGCAGAGTTTGGAAAAGCCAAGGTAGGCCAAGGAAGTCAGCCTAACTTACCCAAGTGACAATTGAGAGTAGAAGCATTCTGAGGTCTCAGCCAAGCACCTTCAGCCCCAAGTCCAAAGCCAGAACTCCTGAACTCCTGAACTTCTGACTCCTTCCACTCCTGAACTAACTTTACCAGGTTGTAACCCACCTATTTAAAGAGATAGCATCTCTCGTCATTTCCTGTGGGACACCTCTAATTTAAGTGGACCAGTGGCTGCCTCTACACTGATTTGGACTGCCCAAAGGGCAGTCCCTTGTTCTTGATTTGATAATTATTGTCACGTGTGATCAACTATCTCCACTCCCTTTTGAGGGAGGTGAGGATGATATAATCTAGATGCCATGGGTAAATAGATTTTTGACTATTAGAGTTAATTTAATTTACACACTGCAAAACATTGTTCTACCAGGGTGAAATGGTGGCTAAATTAATAATGAAATATGCAGGGCATTTTATGTCAGTGGATAGAGAGCTAGGCCTTTCAATTCGAATCTGACTAGACAGTTCCTAGCTATGTGACAATGGGCAAGTAACTTAGCGTCAAATGTCTGGTGCTCCCCACTCTTCTTTTTCCTTTCTTTCTTTCTTTTTTCATTTGGAATATTTTTCCATGGTTACATGATTCATGATCAAACCCCTTAAACTCCCCCTCCCAGAGCTGAGAAGCAATTCCACTGATTTATACATGTATCATTGTTCAAAACTTATTTCCATATTATTCGTATTTGCAGTAGAGTGATCCTTTAACATCAAAACCCTAATCATATCCCCATTGAACCATGTGATTGATCCTATGTTTTTCTTCTTCTTTTCTGCTCCCTCATTTCTTTTTGTAGATGTGGATAGCGTTCTTTCTCATAAGTCCCTCTGAATTGTCTTGGGTCATTGGATTGCTGCTAGTAGAAAAGTCTATTATGTTTGATTGTGCCACAGTATATCTGTTTTTGTGTACAACATGCTTCTGGCTCTGCTCCTTTCGCTCTGCATCAATTCCTGGAAGTCTTTCCAGTTCACATGGAATTCCTCCAGTTTATTATTCCTTTGAGCACAATAGTATTCCATCACCATCAGATACTACAATTTGTTCAGTCATTCCCCAAACGAGGGACACCCTCTCATTTTCCAATTTTTTTGCCACCACAAAGAGTGGGGCTATAAACATTTTTGTAGAAGTCTTTGTCCTTATTATCTACCCAGCAGTGGTATGGATAGGTAAAAGGGCAGACAGTCTTTTAAAACCCTTTGAGCTTAGTTCCAAATTGCCCTCCAGAATAGTTGGGCCAATTCACAACTTCATCAGCAGTGCATTAATGTCCCAATTGTGTCTCATCCCCTCCAATATTTATCACTTTCCTTTAATGCCATATTGGTCAGTCTGCTAGGTGAAAGGTGGTACCTCAGAGTGGTTTTAATTTGCATTTTTCTGATCAGAAGGGATTTAGAACACTTTTTCATGTACTTGTTGATAATTTTTATTTCATCATGTGAAAATTGCCTATTAATTTCCCTTGACCATTTGTTGATTGGAGAATGGCTTGATTTTCTGTAAATTTGACTTAGTTTCTTATATTTTGGGGAAATTAAACCTTTATCAGAGAGTTTTGTTATAAAATTTTCCCTGTTTATTGCTTTCCTTCTAATTTTGGTTGCATTTATTTTGTTTGTACAAAATATTTTTAATTTGATATAATCAAATTCATTCATTTTATATTTTTTAATGTTCTCTTTATCTTCCTTCATCTTAAATTCCCTCATTTCCTATAGATCTGACAGGTGTTCTATTCTATGTTCATCTAATTTATTTATGATTTTACTTTCTATATTTAAGTCATTTACCCATTTTGAATTTATCTTGGTATAGGATATCAGATGTTCATCTAAACCTAATTTTTCCCATATTGTTTTCCAATTTTCATTAAATATTGAGTTCTTGTCCCCAAAACGGGGATCTTTGAGTTTATCAAATACTTGCTTGCTAAAGTCATTTATCCATAGTCTACTTTATTGATCCACCCTTCTGTCCCTTAGCCAGTATCATATTGTTTTGATGACCACTGCTTTATAGTACAGTTTAAGATCTGGTACTGTTGGATACCCATCCTTCACATTCTTTTTCATTATTTCTCTTGATATTCTTAATGTCTTGTTCTTCCAGATGAACTTTGTTATATTTTTTTCTAATTCTATAAAAAATGTTTTTAGCAGTTTGATAGGTATGGCACTGAATTAGTGGATTAATTTGGATAGGATTGTCATTTTTATTATGTTAGCTCATCCTACCCATGATTAATTAATGTTTTTCCCATTATTTAGATCTAGTTTTAATTATGTGAAAAGTGTTTTGTAGTTGTGTTAATATAATTCTTGTGTTTGTCTTGGTAGAAAAATTCCGAAATATTGTATATTGTCTAGAGTGATTTTAAATGAAGTTTCTCTTTCTAAATCCTGCTGCTGAATTTTGTTAAAAATATATATAAACACTGATGATTTATGTACTTTTATCTTATACCCTGCAACTTTGCTAAAGTTGTTAATTATTTCCACTAGCCTTTTAGTTGATTCCTTACCACTCTACTGCCTTGGAACCAATACTGAGTAACTATTCTAAGATGAAAAGTAAGGGTTTAAAAAAAACAACTATATATCATTTCATTCTGATGGGTGAATTGAACACCATAAAATTAGAAACACTTCTCTGGTATGGATATTTTTATATTGATTTGTTAATTCCTTAGAAGTCTACCTAGAACACAATATTGAATTTACTTCTATGTCCCAATATTTATGACTGCTATGAATATTAAATGTTATTTTGCCCTTTTCAGTGAACTTTGGAAATATTTTCACTTTATTTTATCATATATTCTTATCCACTTAATTCACCATGTGAAGGAAGATTACTCATTAATCATTTCCTTAAACAAGGACAAAGAAACAATTAATGTTTTTAAAAATGGAAGTAGCTATTGCATATTTGAGTGAAGAAAAAGATTTTATGGAAGACCAGATGTTAATCCCTGCATTGTTTTATGTTTTTTTTAAACCCTTAACTTCTGTGTATTGACTTATAGGTGGAAGATTGGTAAGGGTAGGCAATGGGGGTCAAGTGACTTGCCCAGGGTCACACAGCTGGGAAGTGTCTGAGGCCGGATTTGAACCTAGGACCTCCTGTCTCTAGGCCTGGCTCTCAATCCACTGAGCTACCCAGCTGTCCCCATTGTTTTATGTTTTAATGCTATTTCACCTTTGTCTTAAGTATTTTACAATTGCTACTAAAAGTTCTGAAAATGTTAAATACCTACCAATTTATCTATTTCTTGAAACTTGAAGTTGCCCAGATGGTATTCTAGTAGAACATTTTTTTCTTTAGATTCTTGAAAATTCTAGCCAGTTAAAGTCAATCTATGATGCTGTGCATTTTATTTAGTATAAAGTATGGAGTCTAAATGCAAACCTCATATACATGTGAAGGGAAATATGAGGTCCACTATTAGGTTATTTATAGGTGATTTCACTATTTAGTTAAACATATTAGTTACAAATGATAAAATAACAATAAAACCTAGCATTTACATAGTGCTTTTAGATTTGCAAATCATCTTGTGAATATATAATTTATCCTTAAAACAACCATGAAAGGTAGGTGCTATTATTATTTGAAGTTTGCAAAAGAAGAATCAGGAAAATGGAAACTATAACTTGCCAGGGTCATAAAGATAGTATTGCGGACTAGATTTGAACACAGGTCATCTTGATTCCAGTACTTTATATAATGTGCCAACTAGCTTCTTATTATTACCTTTAGTGCTTACTAACTAATATATCCAGTTGATTTTGTAAATATTTTCATCACAAAGCAGCATTCATTCTCATTTGTCTTTGGTTAGATTTGTACTTCTGTTGTTTAAAGTTAAATCTCTTTTAATTGCAAAAAAAGATGGAACGTGTGGTACATTTTACAGATTCAGTCTTAATTAATTATTTCATCCATATGTACAGGCCCATCTGCTTATAAGCATGCTGGACGCAAAGCACAGGGGTGATTTTTGCAAGGAAAATCATTTCAACACAGTAGGATGACCTATTTTGTGAAATGTGGCTTCTCTGTGATTGCATAATGACTATCACTGGACCCAAGTTGTACCGTAGGCAGTAATGGCTTCCACCTCCACATTTGGAGCAGGGAACAGTACAATGCGACACAATATTTGTAATGCAAAGGATGACGTAATAACTCATGTTGCCATCCAAGCTAACAATTGAGATGAAAGCTTTGTATTTTCATAAATGAGGCATTCTATTCCCCAGTGATCTTAGCTAAAGTTTTGTTAAAGTATACCCTTTATGAGTATTATTCAATGGAAATTAAAAGAATACCAATATGCTAACTCTTCTAAATGGTCAAATGAGTTGGTAAACAAATATTACATCTATTACATGCTCCAAAACACTTACATAACTCTATACAAATACTCAGTAATTAAACAAAATTAATTGAACTGGATCAGTCTTGATACAGAAGACCTTGGCCCCTCTTGATGACATCTGCAAGGCAATCAGAGATAAGTGGTAAAAGTAAAGCTATGAATCTTAATTTTACAAGTCAAAAATAAATCCGAGACCTTAACTTTACAGATACTTAAGATCCAAATTGACAGAAACAAGAGGATAAAACAAAGGATTTTAGGAAAAGAACATTTTAAGCTTATCTATTTCATCTCTTTCATTTTATAAATTAGGAAAACTAATGTGCAAAAACTGAAAGTGAAATTCATTAAGCAACCCACCTAGTTAATGGCAGATTTAAGCTTTATACCTTACTTCAGATTACCTGAAGATTCAACTAGCACTTTCCCATTCTATAATGTTTCTAATATCTTTGAATTTGAACCTAAAATACATCAGACAACCATTGGAGAACTTTGCTTAGGCCTATTAATTTTACTTCATGGAAATTTAGAAAATCTTGAGATCTATACATAAAGAATTTATTATTTCCAATATATCATATAGTAGACTTGGAAAGAGAGTTCGGGTCCCATCCTGGATTGCTATTAACAACCAATGTAGCCTTGACTAACTCATGTTAATTTTTTGGACCTCAGTTTCATCATATAAGTCTTTCCAGGATTTTTTCTTGATTGCCTTGTTTGCCATTTCTTATGGTATAATAGTGTTCCATTAAAATCATACGCCACAACTTATTCAGCCATTCACCAAATGATTCCCTTCCGTTTCCAGGTCTTTATTACCACAAAAAGAGTTGCTAGAAATATTTTCAATAAAAGTAGGTACTTTTTACCTATCTTAATTTCTTTGGGATATAGACCTATTAGAGATATTGCTGAATCAAATGGGATGCACAGTTTTATGGCCCTTTGGGCATGGTTCCAGATTACTTTCAGAATGATTGTATCTGTTTACAACTTCACCAACAGTGTATTAGTGTCTCTGTTTTTCTATATCTCCTCTAGAATTTATCATTTTCCTTTTTTATCATATTAGCCAGTCTAGAGTTTGTGACATAGTACCTAAGAGTTGTTTTAATTTGCATTTCTCTAATCAATAGTGATTTGAAACAATTTTTAATATGATGAAAGATAACTTTCATTTCTTCATTTGAGAATTGTCTGTTCGTATTCTTTGACCATTTGTCAGCTGAGAAATGTTTTGTTTTCTTATAGATTTCACTCATTTCTCTATATATTTGAGAAATGAAGCTTCTAGTCAGAGAGACTTGGTATAAAGATTTTTCCCAGTTTATTATTTCACTTTTAACCTTGGTGGCATCACTTTTGTTTGTGCAAAAACTTTTTAACTTGATGTAGTCAAAGTTATCTATTTTACATTCCACAATATTCTTTTTGTTTTATTTTAACCTAAATTCTAACTTTATTAGTCTGACAGGTAACTATTTTTTGCTCCTCTAAGTTGTTTATGATATCACCCTTTATTTCTATATCATGCATCCATTTTGACTTTACTGTTGTATATGGCATGAAGTATTGGTCTATGGCTAATTTCTGCCAGTCCAGTTTTCCCAGCAGTTTACATTCTTTTTTGAGGTCAAATAAATATTGAATGTTGGTAGAAAACAACAACAATAAAGAGGATTCTTTTTTACCTCAGCACTCAAATGATCTGTGATTTCATTGGTACAGGAGCTAACACAGATCTGAATTGTTGTCTGAACTTCATTTTTCTCACCTGTAAAATAAAGGAAGAAGTAGATGACTATTAAGGTCTAATCCACATCTAGATAAATTGACATCAACTATAGGTTCTTAACTTGTAGCACAGGAATCATGAATATATTTGAAGGGGTCCATGAACTTTGATGGAAGATAAAAACAACATGAAATTTTATTTTCATTAATCTCTAACTAAAATTTTGCTAAATTGTTTTTTCCATGTTCTGACAGATAATTTTGTCTCAATGGGAAAAAAGCATTGTGATGTAAAAGCAAAGAGAATAAGTGAAATAATTTTTTAAAGAGATGGGAACATTCAAAATAAACTGTCAAGTGCTAAGCAAATATAAGGAATAATTATTATTTGATATTGTTATAATTTAATTAAGGGCATTAAATACTTGAAAAAGAATAAATTTATTCTCCCCACAACTTTCAAGACCACACCTCTATTTCATAAGGCAAGGACATAATATTGTTCTATGTATAATTTAGTGTAATATTACATATGTGCAGATCCTCTAATATATATATATATATATAATTTGAGTTCCTTAAGACTATAAGTTCCATGAGAGTTCCACAGTAAGTTAGACTTCCTTTTAATGATGGAATAATAAATCTGATTTTAAAACAAATGAAGAAAAACCTGTTTAAAATGGAAAATTTGCTATATCCTTCTTGACTATTGTAGCTATTTCCATAAAGGTTTTATAATTTTCATTCTTATATTTGCAAGCAAACATATTTTTCATACCACAGCCATGAAAGATAAATATTTCTCATCATAATGGTATACTTTAGCATTAATCTTCCTTACTCTCATTTGGAATTTTGTCAATGTGAACCAGGAAAAAAAAGCCAACTAGACATGTAGAAATAACATAGCTGGGAGGTGGGGCAGGAGATAGAGGGGATGTTTTCCTACCAAATCAATAATTTCTTCTTCCTATATATCCCCAGATAAGGAAGTTGTGTGGTCTGACTTGGCAATGTCTCCTGTTATTAATAGAACAAGGTAAAATGCTTTGATTTTAGCTGTCACTACCTTGTAACAAGTGGCTCAGTCCATTAGAACATAGCAGTAATGAAGTCATGAACGTAAAAAAAAATCTCCCTGTATGCCATTTACTTAGCCCTTTTCCCTGAGAGGGGCACTGGGCAAGACAATGAGGATGGAGGTGTGACATTCAGCAACAGAGAAATTGTAAGCTGGAAATGATGTTGGAAATCATAGAACCACAGAATTAAAAATTGGGAATGGACCTGAGAACTGTTACCAGAAAGGAATCTTTGGAAAATGGTCATCCAGCTTCTGCTTGAAGGAATCAGATGAGGAGTAAACTCCAGCCTCTCTGAATAAGACCATTTCAATTTGGAGCAGTTTTAAATATAACCTGCTTAATTAATTAAATATTAATTATTTCTTCTTCTCACCTACAAATTCACCCATAATGTTGCTCTATTGCAACTTTCACTCTTTCTCTTAGGTGATGCATGCGAAAAGTGCTGGGCTTAGACTTCAAATATGACCAAATATGAATTCAAATATGATCACAGACCCTCACTAACTGACTTCCCTTGTTCAAGTCACTTGACATTTTTTCCTTCTCAGTTCCTTCGATGCTAAAATGGGGATAAAATATCACCTACATCCCAGAATTATAATGAGACTCCAACATCTAAAACTTAGCATAATACCTGGCTCTTAATAAGAGCTTAAGAAATACTTATTTTCTTCCTTCCTTGCTCTTTCTTTGCACCTTTGGTAACCAGACCTATAGGCAGATCATCCGGGTTTACCCTCCTCATTTTACAGAGGAGGACACATCTACAATCATTTGCCCAAAGTTCTACATTCCACTAAAGGGACAGAAGGAAAATCAAAACAGAAACAAACACATCAAGCCCTTCTTAATGCTTGTTGGACATATCATATATAAACATAAACACAATATACACCATAAAAGGGAGATTACAAAACAACAAAAGTGCTCTTACCTATTGGGTAATGGTAATTTCTTTAACTCTGTTAAACTATGTGCAAAGTCAAGAAATACAGTTTGGTAAATCACCTATCTTTAGGAGTATGGGGTTGTACAGATCTGAGTGAAGGAAATTCTCATTTTAATGCATTCTTCCCAATAGAACAAGTCCATCAGTTTGTCATTGAACTTGTAAAAGGCCATATAGCTAAAAAAAACAGTTGACATTAATAGTCAAAAAAGGATTTTGTTGGATGGCACATGAATTACAAAGAAGACTTTTTGAGTCTTAGACTTCAGAATCTTATGTACTTATACACTTATAAAAAGATGACTGAAATTGGATAAGATGAAGATAAATATACCTTATTTAAGACCTTTTTGCTTTTCCTGTATTAATTAATGTGGTTATACTTTTAGTTTGTTTTTTTTGTTTTGTTTTGTTTTTAACCCTTAACTTCTGTGTATTGGCTCCTAGGTGGAAGATTGGTAAGGGTAGGCAATGGGGGTCAAGTGACTTGCCCAGGGTCACACAGCTGGGAAGTGTCTGAGGCCAGATTTGAACCTAGGACCTCCCATCTCTAGGCCTGGCTCCAATCCACTGAGCTACCCAGCTGCCCCCTTGTGGTTATACTTTTAGAAAAAATATTTCAGGTAATTATTTAGTTCTCTTAGGGGAAAAATGTGGACTTCATAAGGAATATAAACCAAAACACACTGAAAGTTAAAGGATATTAAATTTAAAAGAACAAGGCAAGGGTAAAATTCAGAGGTGGAAGATTTTACATTCTATCATTCTCTGAAGTCTCTCTTGTTATCACCAGAAATTGCTGAATTATACAAACAGTCTTATGAAAACCTTTTCATGATTTTATTGATATTATTCATTTCTTTTGTTTTCTTTTGGTTTTGTTTGATCTGATTTGGTTTTGTACTGTTTTTTTGTTTGTTTGTTTGTTTACTAGTTAGTGGTGAGCAAGTGGAACAAACAATTCTAATCTTGTTTCTGCCAAATAATTAAGGTCACAACACACTGACAGATAGCATGGCAGGAGCATCCCCACTAGTCAAGTAAGGCCACTGACAACTTCTCCTTTTTTGCTAACGGAGATTTGGCAAAATTTGAATTCCACATGATTGATTGTTAGGAAAATAGCTGTTCTGAAACTCTTACCCTCTGTTTTAGAATGGATAGTAGTTACATGTCAAAAGAGTAGTAAGTGACTTACCCAGGTTCACACAGCTAGGAAGTGTCTAAGGCCAGCTAACATTTAGTTATGACTTAAGGTTTGCAATGTACATATTTCATCATTTCATCTTCTCAATAACTCTGAGTTAAGTGTTATTATTATCCCTTTAAACAGGTGAGAAAACTAAGGTTTAGAGAGGTTAACGTGAAAGATAGAGAACATGAAAGGACAGTAATCTTGTTTAAAGTTTTTTTTAAAAAGCTTTTAAGTAAGTTGACAGAGGTCTAGGGTTAAAGGTATTCCAGTATCCTTAAAATATAAAACTTCTTTTCACATTTTAATGTTTTGTATGCAAAATAGTCAAAGACAGATGGGTTTCACATCCTCAAGTATTGAGATATTTAGCATAAAACCTACTCAGAGCAAAAGAACATTCGGATTATATTTGAGACATTCCATCTAAGTCATTAAACACTCTTATGCACCTACTGTGAGAATTTATTGTTCATACACTGTATTGATTTTATATCAGTTCCTGTATATTAGGAAGAATTCCTGAGTCAGATCTTGGGCCTCGCTCCATGCAGATTATAACTTTTGCATTCTCTGTATCTTTAGGAAAGGGACACTTTCACAGATCCTGGCTAACAGGAAAGTTTTACAATGATTCTTTTCCTGCCTACTTGAAAAATAAATCACTCGTCTATCTCTCAGTGTGGAAAAAGGCTGAAGGTTTGATGGACCACCTCCTAATTAGCTGATTGCCAATTAGTGATATCCTGGGATGTTCAAAGGAGAAACTGAACAATAAATTTCCCCAAAAGTACATATGGCACCAAGGCCAGGAGTTTCCCTAGATCTTTGGAGAATTCAAGAAAATCTTTTAACCATAATTAGGATTTGACTAATTACATAACAAATTTTTAATTTAAGAAATACTGTCTCTGGAAAATTTAAAATATTACACCACTATATGTCAGGTACTATGCTTGACACTAAGAATACAAAAATGCAATATCTCCTATAGTCAATGACCATGCATTCTGTTGAAAGAATATATGTAAAATCATGAGTCCCTTAAGGTTATTCATCTTGGAATCTTGTTTTGCTGATAAGCTTATTCCTTTATGATAGATCATTATACAATATTTTGGTTACAGTAAACATTTTTCTCCTGGTTCTACTCACTTCACTTTGCATCAGTTTGTAAATCTTCCTAGGTTTTGTTTTCTTCTGAACTTGTGTTGTTCACCATCTATCATGGCAGGATAATATTCCATTATAACCATATATCACAAGTTGTTCAGATACTCCCTGAGTTTCTAATTCTTTGTCACCAAAAAAAAAAACCCTGCTAAAATATTTTTGTACAAATAGGTCCTTTTCCCCTATCTTGAATCTCTTTGGGATACAGACTGTGCCTTGGGATATAGACCCAAGTGTTATTATTAGTGATATTATTAGGTCAAAGGTATACAGAGTTTCTTATTTGTTTGTTTGTTTTAATGGCCCTTTGGGCATCGTTCTATATTGCTCTACAGAATGTTTGTATAAATGCACAGTTCCACCAAAAATTTATTAATGTCTTAATTGTCCCATATCTCCTCCAAAGTTACATTTTTGGTCATATTAGCCAATTTGATAGATGTGAGGTGGTATCAGAATTTTTTGACTTGAATTTCTATTATTAATTGTGATTTAGAACACTTTTATATGACTATAAATAATTTTAATTTCTTCCTCAGAGAACTTACTGTTCATATATTTCAACCACTTATTAGTTAGAAAATGCTTTGTAATATTAAAAATTTGGCTCATTTCTCTATATATGTGAGAAATGAGGCCTATATCAGAGATGTTTACTATAAATCTTTTCACAACGTTTTGTTTCCCTTCTAGTCTATGTTCTATTAGTTTTGCTTGTACAGATTTTTTTTCAATTTAATGTAATTAAAATTATTCATTTTACTTTTATAATGTGCTCTCTAGCTTGTTCAGTCATGAATTTTTCCCTAATCCAAAACCTGGCATTTAAAAATTTCAGTTATCCTAATTTGTTTTTGCTATCCCCCTTTATTTCTATTCAAGTATTGATTTTGGTATGAAATATCGGTCTATGCCTAATTTCTGCCATATTATTTTACAGTTTTCCCTGAAATTTTTGTCAAGTATTGAGTTCTTCCCCCAATAGTTTCATTCTTTGGGTTTATGTAGTATACTCGAATACTACAGTCATTAACTACTGTGTGTTGATTACCTAACTTATTCAATTGATCTACTGCTACTAATCTATTTCTTAGCCAGTACCAGATTGCTCTGATGGTTGCCACTTTATTATATACTTGGAGATCTGGTATGGTGAAGCTTCTTTTCTTCATATTTTTCTTTTAATTAATTATTTTAATATTCTCAACCTTTTGTTCTTTCAGATGAAATTTCTTTTTTTTTCTAATTCAACAAAAAAAATTGGGGTAGTTCACTTGTCTTAGATAGCACCAAATAGGTAAATTAATTCAGGTAGCATTGTTGTTTTAATTATTTTGGCTCAGCTTAACCATTAGCAATTAATATTTTTCCAATTTTTTAAGTCTGACTTTATATGAAAAAGCATTTTGTAATTGTGTTCACTGGTTAATTTTGGTAAGTATACCTCTTTAGATTGTCTACAGTTATTTTAAGTGGAATTCCCTTTTCTGTCTCATGCTGTTGAACTCTGTTGGTGGTAAATAGAAATGGTGATGATTTATATGAGTTATTTTATATCTTACAACTTTGCTAAAATTGACAATTGTTTCTATTAGTTTTTTGGCTGATTCTCTGAGGTTTTCCATTTATCCCATAACATCATTTGCAAAGAGTGATAGTTTTGTTTCCTTATTGCCTATTCTAATTCCTCCAATTTCTTTTTCCTACTCTTATATAGTTATATAATCAATCTATTCATTATATCTATATTTAAAAATACATTAATATATCTACAATGTGTATAAATCAGTGATGGGCAAACTATGGCCCATGGGCCAGATGTGGCCCCCTGAAATGTTCTCTATGGCTATGGGACATTATTCCTAATGTGACTAATACAATGAGTAGGATACAATACAATGAAACTTTGAAAAAGTTGCCTTAGAAACAGACTGAAAGATGAACGTTTCCTTTCCTTTAGCCCCCTCTTTAAAAAGTTTGCCCATCACTGGTATAAACAGATATATTTGTATACCTACATCAGTATTTATATCAGTTAATTTTGAAGTGACAAAGAACTTGTCACCAGGGGGGGTATCAATTGGAGAAGAAATTGAAGGGATTAAAGTAGGCAACAAGGAAACTAAACTATCACTCTTTGTGGAGGATAGGATGATCTACTTAAAGAATCCTAGAAAATCAACTACATGGCTAATGGAAATAATTAACAACTTTAATAAAGCTGCAGAGTACAAGATAAACCGACATAAATCATTAGCATTTTCATATATTTCCAACAAAACTTAGCAGCAGGAGTTAGAAAGAGAAATTCCATTTAAAATCATTCTAGACAATATAAAATATTTAGGAATCTATCTGCCAAGATAAACACAGGAATTATATGAAAGATGGAGGCCTAGCAGTATCAGATCTTAAATTGTACTATAAAACAGTGGTCATCAAAACAATGTGGTACTCACCTCACACCTAGCACATGACAGCAAAGGAAACTGGTAAATGTTGGAGGGGATGTGGCAAAATTGGGACATTAATGCATTGCAGGTGGAGTTGTGAATTGATCCAAACATTCTCGATGGCAATTTGGAACTATGCCCTAAAAGCTTTAAAAGACTATTTACCTTTTGATCCAGCCATAACATTGCTTGGTTTATACCCCAAAGAGATAATAAGGAAAAAAAGACTTGTACAAAAATATTTATAGCCACGCTCTTTGTGGTGGCAAAAATTGGAAAATGAGGGAATGTATTTTGATTGGGGAATGGCTGAAAAAATTGTTATCTGCTGCTGATGGAATACTATTGTGCTCAAAGGAATAATGAACTGGAGGAATTCCATGTGAACTGGAATGACTTTACAGAAATCGATGCATAGTAAAAGGAACAGAACCAGCAGAACATTGTACACAGAAACTGAAACATTTTGCCATAATTGAACGTAATAGACTTTTCTACTAGCGGAATGCAATGACCTATGACAAATTCAGAGGAACTTATGAGAAAGAACACTATACACATCCAGATAAAGAACTGTGGGAACAGAAATGCAGAAGAAAAACATGACCAATTATGCAATTCAATAAGGATATGATAAGTATTTTGATGTTAAAGGATCACCCTACTACAAATATGAATAATATGGAAATAAGTTTTGAACAATGATACATGTATAACGGTGGAATTGCTTGTCAGTTCCAGGATAGGGGAAAGAAAAGGGGGGGGGGAGGATCATGAATCATGCAACCATGGGAAAATATTCTAAATTTTAAAAAAAGAAATACTCCAGTTCATAATTTCTTTCAGCACAATAGTATTCTAACACCATTAGATAACACAACTTGTTCAGTCATTCCCCAACTGAAGGACAACTTCATTTTCTGAATTTTTGTCACCACCAAAACCATGGATATAAATGTTTTTGTACAAGTATTTTTCCTTACTTTCTCTTTGAGGCACAAATCTAGCAGTGGGTATGGCTGGATCAAATGGCAGGCATTCTTTTAAAGTCCTTTGCACATAATTCCAAATTGCCTTCCAAAATAGTTGGACAATTCACAACTCCACCAGCAATGCATTAACATCCTGATTTTGCCACATCCTTTTCAGTATTTATCATTTTCCTTTGCTGCCATATGGGCAAATCTGTGAGATATGAGGTAGTATCTCATAGTTGTTTTTATTTGCATTTGTATAATCAAGAGAGATTTAGAACACTTATTCATGTGCTTATTGATAGTTTTGATTTCTTCATGTGAAAACAGCTTATTCATATCCCTTGACCATTTGTTGACTGGTGAATGGCTTGATTTTTTTTGTAAATTTGATGTAATTCCATATATATTTGGGAAATTAAACCTTTGCAAGAGACTTTTGTTATAATTTTTTTCTTTGTTGCTTTCCTTCTAATTTTGGTTGTGTTGATGTTGATTTTGTTTTTATAAAACTTTTAATTTGATACAATTACAATCATTCATTTTATATTTTGTAATATTCTCTATCTCTTGCTTGGTCTTAAATTTCTTCCTTTCCCTTGGTTCTGATAGGCATACTATTCTACATTCACTTAATTTATTTGTGTTTTCACTCTTTATATTTAAGTCATTTACCCATTTTGAATTTATCATGATATAGGTTGTGAGATTTTGATCTAAACTTGATTTTTCCCATGCTGTTTTCCAATTTCCCCAGCAGTTTTTGTCAAATAGTTATTTCTTGTCCCCAAAACTGGGATCTTTGGGTTTATCATACACTGTCTTGCTGAGCTCATTTACCCTTAGTCAATTTCATTGATCCACCCTTCTGTCTCTTAGCCAGAACCATATTGTTTTAAAGACCTCAGCTTTATAGTGCAGTTTAAGATCTGGTACTGCTAGGCCTCCATCTTTTACAATTTTTTTCATTATTTCCCTTGATATTCTTGATCTTTTGTTCTTTAAGAAGATCTTTGTTATATTTTTTTCTAATTCTATAAAAAAGTTTCTTGGTAGTTTGATAGATATGGTACTGATTAAGGAAATTAGTTTTGGTAGGATTGTCAATTTTATTGTATTAGTTTCTCTTACCCAGGATCAATTAACGTATTTCCTATTATTCAGATCTAGTTTTAATTGTATGGAAAGTGTTCTGTAATTGTGTTCATATAATTCCTTTGTTTGTTTTGGCAAACAGATTTCTAAATATTTTATATTTTATAGAGTGATTTTAAATGGAGTTTCTCTTTCTAACTCCTGCTGCTGAGTTTTGTTGTAAATATATAGAAATGCTTTTTTTTTATTTTGTACCCTGCAACTTTGCAAAAATTGTTAATTATTTCCACTAGCCTTTTAGTTGATTTTCTAGGATTCTTGAAGTAGACCATCATGTTATCTGAAAAGAGTGATAGTTTAGTTTCCTCATTGTCTACTTTAATACCTTCAATTTATTTTTCTTCTCTAATTGCTACTGCTAGTATTTCTAGTACAATATAAAAAAATAGAGGTATTAATGGGTATCTTTGCTTCACTCCTCATCTTATTGGGAAGGCTTATAAATTGTCCCCATTACAGATAATATTTGCTAATGGTGTTAAATATATACTTTTTTGTTATTTTGAAGATGGGCCCTTCTATTCCTATGCTTTCTAGTGTTTTCAATAGGAATGGATATTATATTTTGTCAAAGACTTTTTCTGCATCTATTGACATAATCATATGATTTCTGTTGGTTTGATTATTGATATGGTCAATTATGTGTATGGTTTTCCTAATATTAAACCAGCTTTGCTTTCCTGGTATAAATTACACCTGATTATAGAGAAAGATTCTTGTGATGAATTGCTGTAGTTTTTTTGCTAGTATTTTATTTAAGTTTTTGCAACTATATTCATTAGGGATATTAGTCTGTACTTTTCTTTCTCTGTTTTTGTTCTGCCTGGCTTTTGAATGAATACAATATTCATATCATAAAAAGAATTTGCTAAGATTCCTTCTTTGTTTATTTTGTCAAATAATTTGTATAGTATTGGGATTAGATGTTCTTTAAATGTTTGATGGAATTCACTTGTGAATCCATCTGGCCCAGGGGATTTTATCTTAAGATGTTCCTTAATGACTTGTTCAATTTCTTTTTCTGAGATGGAATTATTTAAGTATACTATTTCCTCTTTTGTTAATCTAGGCAATTTATATTTTTGTAAATATTCACCCATTCACCTAGATTTCATATTTATTGCCCTATAATTGGGCAAAATAGTTCTTAAAAATTACCTTAATTTCCCTTTTATTAGAGGTGAGATCACTCTTTTCACCTTTGATACTGTTATTTTAATTCTCTCTCTTTTTTATTAGGTTAACCAATACTTTACCTATTTCATTTGTTTTTTTTAAAGTATCAGCTCTTAGTCTTATTTATTAGTTCAATAGTTCATTTTTTTCAATCTTACCAATTTATCTTTTGATCTTTAGGATTTCCAATTTAGTTTTAATCTAGGAATTTTAAATTTGTTATCTTTCTACCTTTTTAAGTGGTAATCCCAATTCATTGATCTCCTCCCTCTTGATTTTGTTGATATATGTAATTAGGGATATAAATCATTCCTTGAGTACAACTTTGGTTCTATCCCCCAGATTTTGATATGCTGTTTCTTCATTGGCATTCTCCTCAATGAAATCATTAATTGATTCTAAGATTGGTTCTTTAGCCCACCAGTTTTGAGGAATTAAATTACTAAGTTTCCAATAAATTTTAAATTTGTCTCTACATGAGCCCTTATTCGTTGTGATTTTTACCATATTATGATATGAAAAAACACATTTATCATTTCTGCTTTTCTATATTTGTTTGTAATGTTTTTATGCCCTCTGGCTGACAGAGTGAGCCTGGTCTTACCATAGGTTTCAGTGCTCTGGGTAGGTGAGGGTACCTCTCCTTTTTCCCCTGAAAACAGACAGACTGTGCCTACCTTTCAAGTTGTTTTCAGGAGGAGAGTCTCATGATTTCTTCTTGATGGGTTTGGATTTCTTCTTTTGTTGAAGTGTATAAATATTGGTTTGGAAGGATTGTTTTAGAGGTTATGGCTTTAGATGCTCCTAAGCCACCATCCTGGCCCTGTACCTCTCCTCCCCCTCCATCTTCAATGTGTGTCTCTTATTTTTATCATATCTCATTTTTCTAGAATTCTATTATATATAATAGTTTTCCTGGTTGTGTTTTTATTAGATATGTCTAAGTCTGAAAAAGGACACATCAAATGCCTCCAATAATCATTGTTTCCCTCTTTCTCCATATTGTTTAATTATCAGTTTTTTAAACTTGTTTTAATTTTATAGCAATTTTTCCATCAATCAATCACTCAACAAGAATTTATTAAGCTCATATACTTGACCATAAGCTTATGGAGGGCAGGGACTATGATTTCTCCCATTTTTCATCTTCCACAGGGCTCTTTATATGGAATTGGGGGGGGTGGTTGAAAAAATATTACCTGCATAGGAAGAACTTTTTTTTTCCTATAAAATGTTTTGAAATAGGTGGTAGTAACATGAATAGACAAGACAAGATAATTGCAGAGACATAGTGGAGTTAAATCAGCGGGTCTTGGCAACTACTTGGATAGAGGGACTGAGGGAGAGAGAAGACAAAAAGAACTGCCAAAAACATTGACTAGAATCTCCTATGACATATCAATCAATACTAAGAAGCCTGGGAAGAAGTTGTTGTTCTAGTGTATGAATACATCTTTATCATGTGGAATGACTCTATGGTGAAACTAAATTATTTCCCTAGTTGGGAGCCTCAGGTAATTCTATGAGGCTTGCACAATTATCAAGGTCCCTTGGAAAGAGAAGTACCCACTATAGGATTGTGTTATAATGATTTCATAGCAACAAAGAGTTTCTTTCTCCTGTAGGGGAGCCTGACAATTCTACTTTTAAGTAGAATTGTTGGGATGCCTGGCATGTGGGGACCCACAAAACACAAGTTCTTTATGTGTTTTCTTTTTCCTTGTAGGTGAGTCCAACTCAGGTTACCATTATATGTTTGGAAGGCTGTATAGTTACTTAGTAGTCTGATCAGGGAATGAGAATAGAAAGGGGATACTTCCCACTCTAGATTTATTAAGTTCATTCTCCTTTTGTATTTTTAAACTGCAGGAAATATTATAAATCATTAGTACTGCATAGGTCCCTGAGATAGGCAGATATTTACCTTTAAGAGGTAAAGAGAACTGGCTGGACTATTTATGTAGTTTTACATGAATCGCTTACATTTTCTTTTAAATGAAATAAAAAGATTTTATTTTATTTAGTTTTTACCTCTTTTTAGCATGATTACTTGTTTTCTTTTGGGTGGAAATAATTAAGAATAATAAAGAATATGAATTCCAAAATGATGCAGGGGAAATGCCAGTTGGGGCTTGAACTTACTGAGAAATCCTCAAAATTGAACTATCTGTGCTTTATCAGAGTTTCTGTTTTAAAAGATCAGTTAAAACAATGAAAGAAAAAAAGACATTCTAAATCGTGTTTAATTACATTAATAAAATAATATGAAACTGAATTTCATAAAAGAGAAGCTAAACTATCACAAATAAACACACAAAAAATTGTAATAAGAGAAATACTGCATTTTTAATGAGACTTTTTTTTCTCACTGGTATATAGAACTCATTACAGAAACTCCCTCTACCAATGCAGATTGGCACCTGCCCTGAACTTTACAATATCGAGGAGTTTCTTAGGAGACAAAGAGCTTAAGTGACTTACCCAAGGTCAAATAACGAATATATTATGAAATACAGAACTTGAACAGTACTCCAAGGACAGTTTTACATTCTTCTTACATGGTTGGTGCCTCTCTATTTTTCAAAATAAGACAAATCATTTCAGAAGATAAAAGATAAAGAAATCGCAGACATGTTGAACAGTCTGTATGCAATAAACAGCTAGCTAAAGAAAACTAAATGGAAAAACAATAATTAGTAAAGTCATATTACCTATAATAGTAGGTGAAATGAAAGGAGCAAATAAATTTTCATTCATTTTTTCTCAAGGTAAAGAAGTTTTTGTTGATTTTGTTTGTTCCATTTTAAGGGTAATTTGAAGTTTTGTTTGATATATTATTTTTAGTTGTTAGGTGCAAAATAGGGATATAATTATTAAAATGATGGTTAGGGATAATGTGGAAGTATTTGGTTATGGCATATTATTTTGAGGAGACATGATATCTCATCTATATTGTTAAGTATGAGATTAATTTATTCAAAATGATTGCATTAAAGAGGATCATTTTTCAAAATATTTTAGTGTAGTTATTTCTAATAAAAAAGTTATAAACCTATGATTTGATCCACAAATTTCTGAACATTGTAAAATATGCCAGGCCAAGATGATGAATATAGTTTTTGTCAAGTATATGTATATCTCAAAAACAGATGAAGTACTTGGTTGCAAAGAAGCCAATGATACATTTTAAGATTAAATTTTACATATTCTATTTATGTATTATACTCTTATAAAAATTAAATAATATAAATTAGTAAAATGTATGCATTTCTAGAAAATAAACTTTGAATAATAAATAAAAAATAGGATATAAAATATCAATAATGCAGATACTACATATAAGAATTTATATTATTCATGCAGCCATTATGTAAATTTTTAGTTGTAAATCTCAGTGTTGGTAAAAGCAAACAAGAGAAACTAAAATAATTATTTCTACATAAAGTTAAAGATTCTGAAAAGTAATCATTTGAATGAATTCAAATAAGTGATAAAATAATGAAGTCACAATAAGACCAATAACAAAATAATAAAATAGAAAATGAAACATATTTGAAAAATATTTTAAGTAAGTCATAATCTAATAGAATTAAAACAAAAAAAAAGTAATTGTTAAAGATGTCCTTTAATCTCCAGAATATTCTTGGATATTATTAATTCCATTCTTTACTGATTTGTGCTGTTTCCACCCAAGAGAGGGGATTTGTGAAGCTCTATCAAACTAGCATTCTAATTAAAACTTCAGGGTGAATTTAATCTATAAATTTAAGCTTATGTTATACTTCCATTCTACTATGACTAGTAAATCACCATCTCCTCCTTAACTACTTATGATTCAGAAATTTGTCTATGGATAAAAATTCATTTCCTGATACCTCTCTCCATACTGTTATCATTACTATACTTAGCTCTACTCTTCCATAGCCCCTGTTCTCCTGTTCCTACTCCTTCTACTGAATTCTTTGGTGCTCTAATCTTTGATGTTAAAAAAATAAGTTATATTAATGTCATTTGATTTTCATATCACTATAATTTAATTCGGTATCCCTTCCTTTCTCACTCTCAGAAAGTCATCCAAATGAAAATGAGTGTTTTTTCCTAAGGCAAAGCATATACATTATTTTTAAAATTTCTCTCTTCTTATTTTTTGGTTAGTTATCTAACTCTAAGAGGTAAAAACTGAGGTCTCCCTCTAGTATAATTTTTCCCTCAAAATTACATGTTGATACAGTTTTTACTATTTTTCTGACATTTGCAATTCATATTCATTCCCTCATTTGAAACCTCCCTTCCCCAAGAATGCAAGTTAATATGATGTAGTTTGTACATAAATTATCATACAATACATATTTCCATGTTCCTTATGTTGTAAAAGGAGGCATATATTACTTACATTAGAAAAAAATCATTCTGGAAATAAAATTTAAAATGTTATGTTTTAATCTGCATTCAGATTACACTGTTCCTTCTATGGCGATGAATCTTTTTTTTTTTTTTTTTTGGTCATGAGTCCCTTGGAGTTGTCCTATATCCTGGAATTACTGATAACAAATAATAGTTAAGTCATCACAGTTGATCATCATACATTATTGTTTTTATTATATTCAACATTCTCCTGGATATGCTCACTTCACTTTGCATCACTTCATATACATTTTCCAGTTTTGTTTTGTTTTGTTGTTTTTCATGATAGTCTTATTTATTGAAAATGAGTTGAAAATGAGAAGTAGAAAAAATGTAATTCAATGCATTGAGAAATCTGAAAATATTTGCAATGTGCATTTGTGGACCATTCATCTCTGCCAAGTGAAAGGGTAGAGGTGAATTCTCATTTCTCTTCTGTCAAGCCATACTTGTTCTTTATACATTTGTGACATTCAGTTTGATTTTTGCTGTGCTTTTTCTTTCCATTTCCATTATTGTAGTAATTATGTACATTGTTTTCATACTATAATTTCACATAAATCTTTCCATGTTTCTGTCTTTATCATATTTGTATGGCAAAGTAATTTTCTTGTTGCCAAGTAATATTTCATTATATTCCTATGCCATAATTTCTCTGGCCAAAACCCAATAGAAGGATGTACACTTTGTTTACTTTGTATCACAAATACTACTATAACTATTTTCTGTTGTATGGGGACTTTCTTCATACTTATGGCCTCCTAAATTTATAAGCCTATCAGTGAAATATATGGATCAAAGATTGTGGATATTTTGATCACCTTATTTGCATAATTCAAAATTGCTTTCCAATATATTGCACTGATTCACAATCCACCAATAATGTACTACTGTGTCTGTCACAAGGCCTTACTATATTGACTTTTCTCATCTTTTTTCATTACTTTTTTTCTTCGCAGAATATAAGGTTGACATCTCAGGGTTGTTTTGATTGATTGGAATTAATTTATGATTGTTGATTTATAGCATTATTTTACTCCAACAATTATATAATATTAACATTGTATATCCAGTTAGAAAGTATTGTGGGGTATGATCTCAGTCAAATTTCTGCCAGTCTTATTTTTAGTTTTTTCAGAAGTTTTTTTCAGTAAAGAATAGTTTCATAATTTAGATTTTTCAGTTTATCAAAAACTGGGTTATTTAGTTACAGTGTTTCTGATTCTACCTTATCTAGTCTGTTTTAATGATCTCCTCTTTTACTTTTTAACTGGCTCTAGATTATGTTGATTGTTATTGATTTATAATCTAATTTTAGGTTTGGAAGTGTTATTTCTCATTCATTGCTAGCTCTCTTCATTATTTCCCTTGATGTTTTCTTTTCTTTTAATGTTTATTTTGAATATTTTCCCATAGTTACATTTTTCATGTTCTTTCCCTCTCCCCTCAGCCCCCCACCCCCTTCCTTGATATTTTAGATTTTTATTTGTTCCAAATGGATTTTGTTTCTTTTTCATCAATTTCCTTAAAGTATGCCTCTGATATTTTGATTGGAATATAAATAAAACTACAAATTAAATTTTTAAAAATCATATTAGCATGGCCTTGCCACAAACTATATATCTTTCCAGCTTTTTAAGTTGTTCTTGATTTTTCAGGGAATACTTTGTAATTGACTCTATTCAAACATATTTTGGGCTTTAGTAGATTGATTCTAATAGAATATTTTTATTGTAGTATACAATTTACTGTTCAATATGTACAATAAATAAAATATTTTATGTATTTTATACTTATTTCAAATAGCACTTTTCTTTCATTTTTAACTTCTTGGATTTTGTTGTTATGTGGAAATACTGTTAATGCTTGAGGTTTTATATAGCCTGCCATTTTGTTGAAGCTGTTGTTTCAGCTTTATCTTTGCTGATACATGAGGCGTTTCTAAGTTAACTATTATATTATCAGTGAATAGAGATAGTTCCTATTATTAGTTTTTTTTAGATTGTTGTTATTGAGTTGTTTTTCAGTCACGTCCAACTCTTTTTGACACCTTTCAGAGTTTTCTAAGCAAAGATATTGGAGTTGTTTGCCATTTTCTTTTCTACATCATTTTACAAACAAGGAAATTGAGGCAAACAATATTAAGTGACTTGCTCTAGGTCATTAGTAAGTGTCTAAGCCATATTTGAACTCAGGAAGATGATTATTTCTTACTCCAGGCCCAGCACACTATTTCTGTACCACCTAGCTACCCCAGCTCCTATTATATTATACTTAATATCAGTGAAATCAATCCACAACCACTACCTATTTACACTGAATCCCTGAATCCCCTAATCAAGTGATGGGCAAACTTTTTAAAGAAGGGGCCAAAGGAAAAGAAATGCTTATCTGTCAGTCTGTTTCTAAGGCAAATCTTTCGAAGTTTCATTGTATTGTATCCTACTCATTATATTCATCAGATTAAGAATAATGTCACGAGGCCAGGTAGAACATTTCACGGGGCCACATCTGGCCCACAAGCCGTAGTTTGCCCATCACTGCAATCCTTCCACTCACATCTCCCCTGAGACAGCCTTAGTATCACCTTCTCTCTTTCTAACTTCCAAAATATGAATATTAATGGAGAAAAATCACAAAACTGATTTGATTGAATCCAAATTTTTTTGTTGTCTAACTTCAATTAGGCTTTCACCACTCCACATAATTATTTTATTAATCTCTGTTCAACTCTAAAAAGAATATTCCTCATGGTGGTGTTCCTAAACTTTCTTTTTTCTTTTCGTTACCTAAAACTACTATATGTCTCAGTAAATGATCTTTGCTCTTTTATTAATAAGAGTAAGATAAGATTTTGGATTTTGAACTAGGAATAATCTTAGAAGCCATTATTGGAAGTTTCTTCATCTCTCCTAATCTATATCTCAAACGTTTCTATTTCCTTCTGTAGTCTTTCCTTTATTCCATTCACAGAAACTGAGGGAATTTTCTTCCTCATTACCTTGTACCTTTAACCTCATTCCTTTCTTTGTTTTCTGGGAAAAATCCAGGAATTAATGACATTCCTTTCATTTTCATTCTATTTACTGAATTCTGCCTTACCACATTTCAACAAACTTAAGTAACTCCTAGTTTGTTTTTTTAAAAGGCACCTAGATATTTTTAGCTTTTTCTGTTGTCATTCAGTATCTCTTTTAATGCTGTTGTTATTGCTAAACTACTGATAAAATTATCTTTATTTAGGATTAATACCTTTTCTTCCTAACACCAATATATCCTTCAATTGTTTGCTTACTTCTCTCCTTACCTCTCTATGGAAACTGCTTCATCAGACAATAGTTTGTGTTTAGGAAATGATTTAAAAATTTCCAAACACTTCACAAATATAATCACACTATATCCTCACTTCAATCCTGGAAATTATGCACAATTATTATTCTTATTTTACAGATGAGAAATCTGAGGCAGATTGAATTTATGTAACTTACCTAGTCACAGAGGCATTTGAACTCATCTTCCTGACTCTGGGCACAACATTCTATTCATTGCACAATCTGTTCTATTTATTGCATGATCTGTTTTTTAGACTTTCAGCATTGATTCCTGGATAGGAGACTGGCAACTTGCTATGTGGCACTCCAAATTGGTACCATTTTTTAAAGAGTAATTTGTATACTCTCCAGTCATTAGCTTCTTCTTGAGTATCTTCTCCCTGATGTCCTATAATCATCTTCAACCCAATAGATCTGACACAGAACATCTGCTCTGAATTCATTCCTTCTCTAAACTTTTGACTCTTTCCCTCTTTCTGGCCTTCATTTCTAATGAAGTTACCATACATCATAAGTTCTATGTCCATATCATCTCTAATTTCATTCATTCCCTTTCCACATGCTCACCCTTCACCTTACTTCGGGTCATCACTTTCTGTTTCCTAGACTTTGGGAACAGCCTCCTATTTGGTCTCTCTACTATTGGTTTTTTTCACTCTTGTATTCATCCTCCAAAGAGATCAAAACAATCATTCTCAGACATAAGTCTAACCAGGCCATTTCTTGTTCAAATGTGGCTCCTAAATTGCCTCCACAAAAAATGCAAACACTTTATCCTAGCATGTAAAATCCTCCAAAATCCAATTTCTTCCTTTCTTCTGAAATTCATTTCATATGCTTAGAAGAATTTTAAAATTCAATCAAGTAAACTATGATCTATTCCCTGGAATTGACATTTTGATGAACAAATTGGCATAATGACTAACATGTTCATTGATTCAAAAGAGATTCATTGTCAACAAAGTGCAAGATATTGTGCTGGGTGATTGAAATACAAAAACAAAATAAAAACATTCTGTCTTCTGGGTGCTTACATTCTAGGGAGCATGGTGGATGACTCTCTGGATCTGAAGTCAAAAAGATGTGAGTTCAGATCCCACCTCAGGTCTTTACCAGCTGTATGACCATGAGTCTGCCTTAGTTTTCTCATTTGTGAAATAGAAATAATATAGCAGTTGCCCCGAGGATCAAATGAAATATTTGTAAGACATTTAACATGCTAAAATAATATTATGAGTATGTTTAAATTTGCATTTATTTTTGTTTGTTATATTAAAATGCACACTTGACTACCCCTCCCCACTTTAGAGATGGTTCTTTGACAAAAAGAAATATGTATATATAAAAATAAATCTTACTTATTTTTATTATTTTTAATTTTATACAGATAAATGTTGCCACCCTCTCATAAACAATATACTTCTTGCCTTGTATGTTCCCACTTTTTTCTCCTTTGGAATCTTTATCTACTTTCAGTGTTCAGCTGAACTGCCTCAGTTTCCTTATAGGATATACTTCTGAGAACATGTTGTAGCCTCTAGTAAAATATAAGCTCTTTTGTAGGTGGAGGCTGTTTAATTTTCTTCCTTTGGATCTCCAATATGTGACCCAGTCCCTTACCTTTTGTACATAAGATTATTTGGTGAATTTAAACATCTGTTGAATACACAAGATTTTGGAAAATCAACCATAACTTTTGATCAATAATCTTGTTACTGGGAATTTAAGTTTGTGTGTATAAATTTAAAAATATAAATGAAAATAAGGACTATCTTTACAAAGATGTTTATATTGGTATCAGTTGTAAATGTGAAAAAAAGAGAAGCAACCTCAATATTCAGTGACTAGGGATTGGATGAAGTAACTATGATGTATTAATGAAATGGAATGCTAGAACATAATTAAAATGACATTTAAGAACAAGGTAAAGAGATACAGCTTACAAAATAGTAATGCAAAATAAGGAAAATAAAACCAGGCAAGCTGCATGCATATTAATTATGGATATGTTATAAACACTTATAAGAATGTATAAGTGATAAAATATATTCTCCACTGAGAGACAGATTCATTTTGTGAATATGCAGCTGACTTCAAGCCAGGAAAATCTGAGGTCAAGCTCTGCCTCTGTCAAACACCAGCTGTGACAAGTCCCTCAACTACTCAATTATCTAACCAGTCATATCAAACATGTGGCCCACCTGTCCCAACACACCTGAACCAGATTAAAATGTAATTGGGAAACACTTAACGAAATAAATAAAAACATACAACGTAGATTAAGTTAATTAGTGTTTTTCTAAATCAATAGGCCGTAGCAATACATTTCTATTTAAGTTTAACATCACTTAGAACTGAGGAAGTAGAAACAGAGAAGAAAAACAACTGTTTGATCACATGGGTTGATGGGTACATGATTGGGGATGTAGACCCTAAGCTATCAACCTAATGCAAATATTAATAATATAGAAATAGGTCTCAATCAATGACATGTAATACCCAGTGGAATTGCTCATTGGCTATGTGAGGGAGGGGAAGGAAAGAACGTGAATCATGTAACCATGGAAAAATATTCTAAATTAATTAATTAATTAATTATTAAAAAAAAAGTTTTACGTCACTGCTCTAGAGAACTAAGCCAAAAAGTCATTCTACAAAGTAAAGGGATTTCCCTCTCCATCAGGGATTCTTATATATCAATGAAATGATAGGTCCTATCGCAAGGGATTCCTCTAAAATAAAACTTCAGTGACTCTTCATATTGGTAATGTAGGCTGCTAGATGACACAAAGAACATTGTGGAGAAAGAAAAACATGAGTGTGAATCTTGCCTTAGACCCTACCCGTATGATGGTGATGAGACCACTTCACCTACATCTGCCTCAGTTTTCTCCTCTATAAAATGAGGTTATAATATAATAATAGTTGCAGTTTATTCTAGGTAATAATAATATTATCACAGGTTTATTGTGTAAGGGTGAAGAGAGAACAAAAATGAAGTCCCAGCCCAAGTAGCCTGCCTTGCTTGAGCCCCAGTAGAAGCCCAAACCAGAAGACAATAGATTTATATCCTGCCTACATCAGTAAGTAAGGACAGGAGGAGAGTGGGATGCTGGGAAATGAAGTCCAGGTGTACAAAGTTCTATTTACACAGCTGGGAGGATCAAATGAGATATCTCCCACAAAGATTAAAGCAGTATATGAATTCTAGCTATTATTGCTATTAGTATAATAATAAGTATTATGTGTGATATGTAATATACTACATTATATGTAAGATATTATAACATATATAACATACAACATTAAATATAATGTGTGATAATACATTACATCATAAAATATATCTATGTATCATCTATAACGTAATATTATATACGTAACATATAATATATTACATGACACAATATAACACTATTATATTACATGACATATTTTATAATGTAATAATATATCATGATATATAATCATACCAATTATATACTATACTATTTTTAAGATTTAATGATATTTTATTTTCCCAGTTACATGTAATAACAGTTTTCCATATTCATTTCCCAAAATTATAAGATCCAAATTGTCTCCCTCTCTCCACTTCCCCCTCTCAGAGATGGTAAATAATTTATATGATATAATCTTAATATAATAATTATTGATATTACCGTGGAGGTAATATAGAGTTCTCAGATATTATGTCAGTGACCCACAAGCTATAAGACCTCCTCTCTAGCCAGAAAGGTTTAGAGTACAGACTGAGTGACAAATTATATATCTGTCATAGACCAACATGATTAAGTGGGAAGAGACCCAACACTAGGTTGACCTCACAGTGACAAATTGCTGACTGCAACAATTCTCAAAGACTATTTCCCGACTCAGAGAGAAGCCTTTTATTTTCTGCTTCAGTAAAGGAAATGCCCATGACAAAATCATAAAGTCTTGAAAGCAAAAGGAAAATCCAGACTTTTACTTTTTCATTCAAAACATTCTGACCTCTTGTAACAACATATTTTTTAAACCTTTTCTTTGGTTTCTAGGCTTAAATCTGTAAGACATTATTAACATATTTTAGTACAATTCTCCCATATTATAGACTAAGCAAATGAGTCCAGAAACATTAAGTGAATCATTCCAAGTCACAGAGGTACAAATTACAGAGCTGGAATTTGAGCTCTAGTCTTATGATGCTATGTTCCATCCTCTTAGCATTGTGTCTTGTTGTGTCTCTTTCATCATCTATTATATGATCTCTACACGTTATATATTTATGTAAATATGTAATATATTTATATATATGTATGTTTAAATTTTATATGAATTTAGATTGTTCTTTCAGGATTCCATATCTTTCCATCCACTGTGTCTTATTCTTGAAATCATTCTCCAAACCTCTGCAATGTAAAATCATTTTCTTTGTTCCAAGTCCAACTGAGAAGTCATTTTCATGAAGATTTCCATGATCTCCATTCTTTCCCTCCACTGTATAGCCATAAGTAATTTTCATTTCCTTAAGTCGCTTAAAGAACTTTTCTTGTATTTTACTTATATTTTCTATTGGTTATATTATACATAAGAAATCATATTAATTGTTACATTTTTATATTTGTCTTATAAGTTTCATAAAGAAAAAGTTATGTATTGTTATATACTACTTGTTCTAACAACAAATGCTCTACCTTGTAGGTACTTAATAAATGATTATTGAATTGTTCTAAAAGCAAATCACCCAAAACCATTTCAAAAGAGATTTTGCTTTCCTGGGACTTTGATTATATTTATATATGTACTTGAGAAAAAAAGAAATCAGCAGACACATGTAATTTCCAGTTAACTGAGCTTGCAGTTCACCCCATGATTACCAAGACTAGATCACCTGAAAGTATTACAAGTTACTTATTTCCCTGAAATCCTAGATGTTGCTTTCCATTATAATAGATGGATGCTCAGGCAGGAAACTGGGAGTTTCAAGTTTTAATTTCCAATTACCACTCATGAATTTCAAGACACTGAACTACTTATTGACTCAGTTTTTCTACATTTGTAGTATAAGATAAATTGTTATATTATTTCTTTGCACACATAGGTTGTAAAAATAAATGTTCATAGCATCACAGATTAAAAGTTGGAAGGGGCAAACTTTGACTCTACTGCTTGTCTTATCCACCAGTCATCAGTTGAAGAATGGCTAAACACATTTATGGCACATGATTGTGAAGGAATGCTTTTGTTGTAAGAAAAGATGAGCAAAATAATTTCAGAAATATCTAGGAACGCTTATATGAACCCATGCAAAATGAAATGAGCAGGACCAGGAGAAAATTGTACACAGTATCAGCAATATTATAAGGATGATTAACTGTGAAAGACAGGTACTCTGATCCAAAATGATTTCAAAGGGTACATCATGAAAAATGCTATCCACCTCCAGAGAGAACTAATAAATTTGGAAAGCAGATTGAATCGTACCCTTTTTCTTTTTTTTTGTTTCATTTTTTGTTGGTCTTTTCTTCTGCAGCATGGCTAATATGGAAATATATTTTGCCTGAATTCAAATGTGTAATCAATATCAAATTGCTTGCTTTCTCAAAGAGGGGAAAACTGAAAGAGAATTTGGAACTCAGATTTATTAAAAATTATTTTTGAAAGAATGTGATTTCAAAAATTAAATGAAATAAATAAAAATAATTTTAAAATGAAAATTTTAAATGCATGAAATGATACTGTAGAAATAATGCATAAATTTAGAAGTTCTTTGAAATATTCTTGGAAAAAGAATAGTTCAAACCTTGAAAATATATAATGTAAAAACTTAATAACATTCCTAATATATCTGAAAAGGTATCTGATGCCATGAGGGTCATCACCTCATAATAAATATGAGTCTTCATTTACATTAAGTAATAATTGGTTTGTGCAATAAGATGGAGTGAATCATCTTTTTTTCCAAATTAGCAAAGACTTCCAGTATAAAGTAAACCTGGCATGTTCAAAGCTTTTAGGCATATGCTTCTTGAGACAACTCCTGGGAGACAAATCAAGTTCCATTTCCTTCTATAGAAAGTTTGGAATGCTGACAAACCGGAAACCTTGCTGAGGTCCTCAAGACTGTATAAATAATTAAGTTAAAGCAACATAATGTAGACCTAGCTGTACTACCTGATTCCAAGAATATGGGATATGGACAAGACTCTAAGGAGTGCAAATCATGTTGACTTCATTGTTTTTGCATTTAAATTCATTTTTACTTATTTATGCCGCTTTAAATGAGTCTCCACTTTCCTTCCTCTGAACTCCTCTGACTGATCAAGAAGAAAAGGTTAATAATAATAATTAACAGTAATAATAATAACTCATATTTGGCACTGAGCCAAATACTTTACAAATATTTTCACATTTGATTCTCCCAGTAATCATGTATGGTAGATGCTATTATCATCTCCAGTGTAATATTGAGAAAACTGAGACAAAGAGAATTGAAGTTGTCATGCAGCTGGGACGTACCTGGGATTAAATTTCAACCTGATGTTCCTGATGTCAGGCTCAGTGCTGCATTTACCTACCACACTGCCTCTAAAATCTAAGTTGGTCCTTCAGAAGGAGAGCTAACTTTGTGCTAGATCCTGTGCTAAGTGTTTCCAGTATAGACCAAAGCTGAAATAGTCCTTGCCTTCAAGGGGTTTCCATTCCTACCAGAGAGACAGAGTATACATAGATAAATATAAAGCAAACACATAGAGGGGAAGGAGGGAGTGGGATGGAAAGGCATTAGCCCCTGATAGAGGATAATGGCCCCAGGCAGAAGGGGGCACTTTTAATGAGATTTTTAGGAAGTCAGTGATTTGAGGCAGAAAAGAAGAGGAAGAACACTCTAGGCATAAGGGGCAATCTGGATAAAGGCATGGATGATGTCCGTAGTGCTTGAAGTGGATAACAAACTCATCTATTGTTGTTGTTCGGTTGCTATTCAGTTGTCTGCTTCTTTATAACTTCATTTAGGGTTTTCTTAGCAAAGATACTGGAGTGATTTGCCATTTCCTTCTCCGACTCATTTTACAGATGAGGAACTTAGGTAAACACAGTTAAGTGACTTGCTCGGGATCTTACAACTAGGAAGTGTCAGAACCTAGATTGAAACTCAGGAAGGTGAATCTTCCTGACTGCAGGTCCAGCACTCTCTCCACTGGACCATGTAGCTGCCCAAATTCATCTATAGTAATAGGATTAAGAAGTAGGTCAATGTTCTCATCAGTATAGAAAACACCAGGATGAGTAAACTACCTCTAAAAGCTAGTCAGCACTTTCTCTATAACTAATATTAAAGCATTGACTAGAGCCCTGGGAAATTAAATAACTCGCTCAATCACAAGGTAGTACGTATCAGAAATGTGTCTTCTTCTCAGATCTTCCTAGCTTCATGTCTGGCTTTCTATGCACTATACTTGGCTACCACTCAAGCCATAGCATAGCCCAGTGATGGGCAAACTACCGCCTGAGGGCCAGATGCAGCCCCTGAAATGTTCTATCCAGCCAGGCGACATTATTCCTAATCTAATGAAATCAATGAGAAAGATACAATACAATGAAACTTCTAAAGAGTTGCCTTAGAAACAGACTGACAGATGAGCATTTCCTTTCCTTTGGCCCCCTCTTTAAAAAGTTTGCCCATCACTGGCATGGCCTATAAAATAGATTATGGAGACATCAGCTTTCATCCTTTACCCTTTTGTCAATAGTAGGTCTTTTCCAAAGGGGAGAGATAATTCATTATAAGAAAAACTTGCATTTATGCAGTGCGTACTACATGCCAGGAATTATGCTAAATATTTTACAAATATTATCATTTGATCCTCACAACAATAACTTTGATACTATTATTTTACCATTTTGCAGTTGAGGAAAATTAGGCAACTGGAGGTTAAATCACTTGCCCAAAGTCACACAACTAGTGAGTATCTGGAGACTGATTTGAATTTGTTCTACTGACTTTAAGGCCCAATGCTCTATCCAATAGCACATTTAGCTATCTTGCAAAAAGATTCGTCAAATATCAGAATTTTGCCTTTTTTTCCCTTTCATGAATAAAAGCCTAAAAAATAAATGCCAATAAGAGATGAAGCAGGAATATCTTTTCAGTGATTCAATTTTGTTCATATAGCTATGAATTATATGATTTTCTACCTGTTTCATGTTCCTTCATTATTAATTCAAGGTAGGAACTTTTTCTTCCTGCCATTGATTAGCCATTTCCCATGAGTGTGTTAAGCTTGGTAATATGAAAGAAACTATTAGGATTGTTTTGAAGTTTGGGTGTTTGTTTCCAGAAGATATAATTAGAATAATAGGTAAGTCTGACATCACGCTGTTTTACGAGTGTGAAAAGTTTACAATTTATAAGCATTTATAGGCCAGAAGCATTTATCCTAGCTAAGATTTTGTTTCAAGCACCAGTGAAGGAATTTACATATTTCTGGGCCATTAGAGAAAATTAGTTTCTACTTAAACTTGAGTCATTCACCATAAAAAGGTAGGGCAAATCACAGCACCAGGGAGTTTATGTTTGCCTAATGGGACAGATTAACATTAAAAGATCTATAGTAAAACATGAAGCCTATATATGAAAAACAGATTTTACATCTGATGTCAGAGAATTTTCATGGGATTTTGGAAAGATCACTGATCTTTTAGAAAACTCAGTTTCTATGATTTGTGACACAAAATGGCTATGGAGTCTTGGGGAAAGTGAGTCAACTTCTCTGAGCCTCAGTTCCCTCATCTGTAAAATGAGGAGGTCAGACAGACTGCCACTTAATTTCCACTCCACCGCTAGTATTTTGTATTTATAGATTTGCAAGTTGTGGTTGCAAGTGTGTATGGATAGACAGGTACATAGAAGGACATCCTAAGTGAAAACATCCAAGTAGAGATCTTAATTGAAGATATAGGAGTCATGGAACAAGAAGTCTCACAAGAACTGAAAAGAGATATCACTAATACTATAAGAAAGGTGTTTTGGTGAAAGAATTAGTGAAGATGAGAGATTGATAATGATAAATCTGGCATGATTTTCCAGGGATAACAATTGCCAACTTAAATATAGTTAATCTCATGTGTAGTATTTGGAATAAGATTAGATTAGCAGATGGAAGAGTAGAGCCTAAATAAATATAAGAAAATATTAATATCACACTTTCTTAAAATAAACTCTTTACAGAGCTTTATGACATAGTTAAACATTATTGAGGGATTAATCTCTGTGCATATGCATGAGTATGCATGCACATAGATATATCCATGGTCTACTCTGGGATTAAATTTGATATCAAGACAAGCATGTACTGCAGTATTTCAGAGGTCCACCATTACATTGCATGGGTTCTTCTTCTACTAATGCAGATCCTAAGCTCTCTACATCTTAGTAAATAACTTTCAAATCTAGCTGTGGCCAATAAATTCATCACCTCCTGGTCAACTTTGCAATGGTTGGTGGCTAAAGTTAATCCATAGGAAATAGGAAATAATCATAGCAAGATGAAGACTAGCCTGAGGGACCTGGAAGGGTATTCTGGAAGGAAACATAATCTGAACCACTCTATGAAATCACAATATCATATAATATGGCAAAGTATCTACTGCATACAAAACATCATGGTGGGACCTAGGCAGATACAGAGTGCAGATAAGATATAGTATCTGTTCTTAGTGAAATTAAAATCTATGGGACATACTAAAGACACAATGCAAATTTACAAGTTCATTAAGAGTTATAAAACAGTGTTTTCTGATGCCTGAAAGGAAAAGCGATTATCAGTTGGGAAGAACAATGAGAAGGAATGTGTGGTACACTGAAAATAATGCTGGACTTGTAATCAGGAGACAAGCTAATGTGAATCTTATCTCAGATGCTTCCTAGCCTTGTCATTTATGATTAAGGGTACAATGGAGCAATGCACACTTCAAAAATCAGCAAATACTATAAAATCAAAGCCTGCTTTGTTTTGTTGATTGTCTAGACACAACAAAATGATGAAGAAAATATTAATAATGCAGATTAAACTTAAAGGTATGTTGTGTATTTTCAGAGAGCTGGTTCTTAAACATTTACTTGCATGACTTTGGTTATGATTCTCAAAATCATTTCTCTGATGCATAAAATGAGGATTCATAATAGTAAATGTAATTCTTAATTCCCAGGGCTATGGGAAGGTTCTAGAGAGATAATGTATGTTAGGTACTTAGGTCAACTTCAAGAGCTATTATTAAACTCAGTCATTAGGGCCTCCTAAACAAATTAGTTTATACTTCAAGAAATCTGTCATCTCACTAGAAGCAGTATTCTCTCCAACAGTTAAGATGAGAGTCCATTCTACATTATTTTTCTCTTAAATTTTATTAACCCTTACCTTCCATTGTAAAATGAATACTGTGTATTGTTTTCAAGGCAGAAAAGTGGTAAGGGCTGGGCAATGGGGGTTAAACTGACTTGCCCAGGGTGAAATAGCTAGGAAGTGTCTGAGGCCATATTGAAACCCAAGAACTTCCATATCTAGGCCTGACTCTTAATCCACTGAGCCATCTAGCTGACCCTGTCCCTATCTTTTTTTCTAAGTGTTTTATAGAGAATCTATCCAATGCAATTAAAAACTTTCTTCTGGTTGCTTTAACATCTTGTGAATTCTAGTGCAACACTCTATGGGCCCATCTGTTATTCTCAACTCCCATTATGTGGGCAACCGTGTTCTTTGCCATTCATATCCTTGCTTCTCTCTTTAATTTTATTTCTTGAATACAAATAACTTTTGGTAATGTGTAATAGTCTGTTGAAACCACCCATGTCTTTATATTATTCTTTAGGCTTGTTGCAAAGTCTATTCTGAGAAAGTTGTGTTTCATGATTCATAGCCATGTAGCCCTACTAGAAAAATACTACTATTTAAAGTAAAAAAGAAGATTTTGGGATCATTGAAAGGACCATGCAGTTTCCCAGATGGAATCAGATCCACTTTACTTTTCCTATTAAGTGCTAAGCCCAACTCATTACTGTCTATAGCGCCTGTGCATGTTCTATATAAACCAATAAATGATTGAAAACTTTAAGTCATTTTTATGTGACTCCTCCACCATTTTAACACAAAACCTAGAATCTTGGAATCTTAGAATTGAATTCTGAAGTCCAATCCAACATTGATCTAAATTGAAATGCTCTCCACAATATAAGTAGCAACTTGTCCTCCAGACTTTGCTTGAGTAAAGAGGAATCCATTACCATTTTAAGCATGATTGTTAAGAATTATTTTTTAATCTTATATCAAGCCTAAACTTGCTTTTCTGGATTTCCTAACAGTTGTTCTTAATTTTGCCCTCTGGAACATGCAGAGTCAATGTCATCGATCTTGTACATAGAAGCCCCTAAAAATTAATAGCATTTGGTAAGCACTAAACTAAATCTCACCCCGACCAAGCCACTTTTTCTGTAGGCTAAACATTTGACTTTTAAAATAAATCTGTGATGTAGGTATTTCATCTTCATTTTATAAAGCAGGAAACTGAGGTCTAGAGAATATAAGTAGCATGCTTGTCTTCTCACAGCTAATAAATAGCAGAAGCAGATGGAAAAGGACCTGTTTGTACAAAAAAACATAGCTGCATTTTTTTTAGTGCCAAAGAATTTGAAACTAAAAGGCTGTCCCTCAGTTGTGGAATGGCTGAACAAATTGAAGTATATGATGGTGATGGAATACTATTGTGCTGTAAGGAATTACGAACAGGATGATTTAAGAAAGAACTGAAAGATCTACGTGAACTAATGCAGAGTGGAATAAACAGAAGCAGAACATTATACACAGTAATTGAAATGTTGTGGGATGATAAAATGTGATAGACTTCACTATTAACAGAAATACAATGATCCAGGACAATTCTGGGAGACTTAGGAAAAAGAATGCTATCCACCTGCAGAGAAAGAACTGTTGGAGTAGAAATGCAGTTGAAAAAATGTGATTTATCATTTATTTATTTGGGCATGTAATTGGGGGTTTTAGTTTTATAAGATTATTCATTTAACAAGATTGAATTGCTTTTCATCTCTGGGAAGTGGGAGGGAAGAAGAGAGGGAGACAACATGAGTCATACAATTATAGAAAATTTATGTGGAAATTTGTTATTAGAATAAAATAAAATCAATATAATCAATACCAATATATATTCAATATAAAATAAATATCAATATATAATCAATATATCAATACATGAATATGTAATCAATATATTGATATATAATCAATATATCAATACATAGTCAATATCAATATATTCAATATAAAATCAATATCAATATATAAAATCAGTATTTTAAAAAACAGTGGAGGCAGGATTCAAAACCTAGTCTCTCCCAGTTCCTAGCCCAGCATATTCTACAAAGTTATCTATTCTGCATTCCCCTCTCCATCCTGGACCCACACTTCTGGACTCACGTTTGACAATGTTCTTCCTAAAATTTGATGCCAGGAAATTAATACAATATTCGAAATGTGGTCTGACCAGGGCAGAATCAAGTGCTATACATCTATTAATGCAGCCTAAGATCAAATTAGCTTTTTTGGCTTCCACAGCACACTGCTGAATCACAATGAGTTTGCAGTATTCTAAGAGTTCCAAGGCTTTTTCCCCTTACTTCTAGCTCCAAGTCCAAATAAGATAATATTTGTAAAATGCTTTAAAAAACCTTATAGGATCATATGTGATATTATTATTATTATTATTATTATTATTATTTACACTAGCCCGGTTAATTTAACTTAACTGTAGAATTTTATTTATCTCAATTATATTTTGTTCATAATTTAAGCCTATACAAATTATTTTTCCCTAATTTTTGAGTTATTATTCTACTATGCAAAGGTGATAATTATCTTTCACTTTCTGTGCCCTTTATGTCAATAAATTGATTAACTTCTCATTTATGGCTTCATTTATTGGTAGCAAGCTATAGAAGTTTATAGAAGTTGGGTTGGGAAGCCGAAAGACCAGAGTTCAAACCCTGCCTCAGATATTTACCTATTTTGTGGCCTTGGCCAAGATACTTTAATTCTATTTCAGTTTCCTGAGCTAAAAAGTAGGGATCATAATAGCACCTAAATCCCAGGACTTTTAGGATGATCAAATGAGATAATATTCATATAGTGCTTATCACAGTACCTAGAAGATAGTAAGCACTTAATATTTCTTCATTTGATTCAAGCCGTGCAAAGATAAAAATTAAACAATTCATTTTCTCAACTTGCACATAACAGAAATGAAAGGATTTTGAGGATGGGGAAAAGAGAAGACTCTAACAATTGAAGGAAATAATGAAAGTTTGGTGGAAAAAAGGAAAATTTGAATAACAAAGTCAAGGACTAATCTTTAGGTTATTCTATTATAGACTTATTTTGTACATTTTTTTCAATTATAAGTAAAAATACTTTTTAACATTTTTTTAATTTGCAGTTCAGAGTTATCTTTTTTCTTCCTTAACCTCTTCCCTAACTGAGATGGCAAGCAATTTGTTATAGGTTATATATGTGTAGCCACGTAAGACATATTTCTATTTTAACAATGTTGTGAAGGAAAACACAACATTCCTCCCAAATATAAACAACACACAAAAATGTAAAAACTGGCATGCCTTTCTCTGCTTCAGATTCCATGTGTTCTCTTTCTGGAGACAGATCCCATTCTTCATCAAAAGTCATTTGGGATTGTCTTGCATCTTTGTATTGATGATAAAAGCTAAATCATTCAAAGATGACCATTATACAATATTGCTGTTGCTGTGTGCAATTTTCTATTGATTCTGGTGACTTCATTTCCATCAATTCATAGAAATCTTCCTAGGTTTTTCTTAAAGCAACTTGTTCATCATTCCTTATAGCACAATAGTATTTCATCACAATCATATACCAAAACTTGTTCATTCTTTCCTTAATTGATGTGCCTTTAATATCTAATTCTTTGCTACTACAAAAAGAGCAGCTATAAATATTTTTGTCCATATAGCTTCTTTTTCCTTTTAAAATTTTCATCTCATATAGACCTAGTAATGATGATGCTTGGTGAGATGATATTCAGTTTTATATCTCTTTGGGCATAGTTCCAATTGTTCTCCAAAATCTTTGGATCAGTTCAAAACTAACTGTGCATTAGTATCCAATTTTTCCCACATCCCAACCAATATTTGTATGCCTGTCTTTTCTGTTATATTAATGAATCTTATATGTATGAAATTGTACCTCAAAGTTTATTTTTTAAGTTTGCATTTCTCTAATAAATTGTGATTATTTATTATTTAGCTAGCTAGAGAGATGATATATGTATATATGTATGTATATATGACTATAGAAAGTTTGATTTCTTCATTTGAAAACTACCTTTTCATATTCTTTGACCATTTATCAATTGGGGAATGATTTGTTTTGTTATGAATTTGACTCAGTTGTCTATATATTTGAAAAATGGGGCCTTTATCAGAAAGCTTGCTTCATTTTTCCCAGTTTTCTCCTTTTTTCCTCATCTTGGTTGCATTGTTGTTTTATTTTGTTCAAAATATTTCTAATTTAGTGCAATCATATCCATTTTATATCCTGTGATTATTATAGACTTTTTTCAACTTGACATCATGTGTCTTCAAAGAGTTTTGTTGTTGTTATTCAGTCATTTTTCAGTAGTGTCTGACTCATCATCCCATTTGGGGTTTCACTCAGTAGAGATATTAGAATGGTTTGCCATTTCATTCTTTAGTTCATATTACAGATGAGGAAACTTAGACAACCAGGGTTTGGTGACTTACCCGGGGTCACATAGCTAGTAGGTATCTGGGGTCATATTTTAACTCAGAAAAATGAGTCTTACTGACTCCTGGCCTGTCACAATCCACTGTACCATCTAGTTGTCCTGCCTTCAAAGCTTTAATGCAATAAATAAAATAAAATAGTACCCTTTTATTTGAGCATTCAAGTTCTGATTTTACCTGTATGCGCTATGAGAATTATATCAGAAATATGTCAGAAGGTTTTTTGCTGAAATCTAGGTACAATGTGTAAATGATTTTGTCAAACTATCAGTTAAATAATATGTCACAAAAAGAAGAAATGAAGTGAATCTGGCATGATCTATTGTGACTTCTATGCTTGGGTAGACATCACTGTCTTTAATCCTTCAATAGCTACCATATAGATCCATCATTTCCCTAATTTATAACGTTGTGATAGGCTAGTTGAAACAGAAGTCTATAAGGAATTGGGAAGAGAAATGGAAATAGAGGAAGTTATGGTCAAATATGGGAATATCAGCATTTGAGAGCATGGAGGCTGTGCAGTTATGAATGAAATTGAAATCTAAAATTTGGATTACCCTAAATGTGAGTGCCTGAGAAAATAGAGATTAAGAGAAATTTAGAGTAAACAGAGACTACATGAATTTAGGAATTTGATCTAACTGGCCAGGGTGTTTGAGGAGATATCAGTGTGTTTAATGAATATGAAATGTATGAAATGGGATTACAGTATGGTGAACAGTGATGCTAATAAAATTCAAATTACTCTTTTCAGAATTAAAATTCTTCAAATTCTATCTTTCCAGTTGGTTTGCACATCACTTCTCAAGACATGTTTCATGAAACATGTTTCAGCACTTCTGACTTTATTATCCCCTACATATGACATTCTCTTTGCCTTTATTCATACTTTCCACCATACTTAGAAATCCATCCCTCATCACCTCTTGCACTAGTTAGCTTCCTTCAGAGCTCATTTGTTGGACTAGATAATTTTTGAAGTTTCTTTTGTTCCAAAAATATGATTCTATGATTTAACAAATATTGATTCCAACTAGTCTCCTTACATAGCTCCAAATTAATATTGCTAAAAGACAAAACTAGCCATTGTCTGCCCAAAAATCTTCAGGGGCTACCTAATGTACACTGTACAAAATCCAAGATGCTCAGCTAAACTGGGTTAATCCCTACAAAAACAATGTACTCCTGTCATTCTTCACTCTTGTCATCTCAGTTATCCTCACCGATCTTTATATAGGCTGATCACCATGCCTGGAATGCACTCTCATCACTCCTCTCTCTTCCCTTTTTATAAGCCTTTTTTCCCCTAAGACTCACCTTTTGTACTACCTTCTCTATGAAATTTGTCTTTTTCCTTTCATTCTCTAATGCTTTCTCCCTGTTGTATATTCACCTCTCTATGCATATATTGTACCTAAACACTGAACTAGTCCCATCTAGGGTTAACACTTTTCCATTCTTCATTTTACCTTTGTCATTTCAATACTGAGGTGATATGCGACAGCTAGAATTTATAGAGAATGATTTACAAAGCTTTTCTATATATTGTCTCATCTGAACCCTACAGTAACCCCATGAAATAAGCATTACATATCTATACCCTTTATCCAGATGAGAAGGCTGAGGCCCAAGGAAGGTAAATGATATTTCTAAGAAGTGGTATAAGCCATACCTTAACCTAGATTTTTTTTATTTCAAGCCTAGGACTCTTTCAGTGCTCTGTTACATACTGACATGGTGTTTTCATTTTCATTTGTTCATTTATTCATTTGTTTGTTATTGTTGTTCATGATGGTTGTGGTATTATTTGGTCAAAACTTGTGGTTTCATCCTTACAAAGCACTCCTATTGAAACTGCATATTTATAATTCACAATTTTTGTTATAAGGAAGTATATCACTTTTAAGCAATGAAAGTTTAAGAGACTTATCTCTTGTTACAAAGCTAGTTCTACGTTCACAATAAGATCTGAAGCTAGTTTTTTCTGACTCCAAGAGTAGATTTCTTGCTATCATTCCATACTGCTTTCTATCAGTAAATCAATAATTTATGCATGTCATTTTATTTAAATCAAATGCAGCTATCCAGTTTGGCAGTAATCACTCCTGAAGTCTCATAAAAATTTCCTTAAAAATACATTCTAAACAATCTTTAGGAATGATTCATAAGCCCATATTGCTACCAAATTGTTAAAGCTAAAATGCCCAGCCTTATGATTCCTATTAATGAATAGGAAGCTTCAAATATGAAATGTGTTTTTTCTTTTTATAAGTAGTTGGGAATTTTGTGTTTTTTTAAAGTATTTTGTGAAAATCATAGAAACCATATTAAAAATAGGTTTTAGAATGTTTTTTTCCTCAGGAATCACAAAGTTAAGCTCACTGGCATATATTCTGCAGGCTCTTCTCTCTTTCATTTTATTTTTTAAATTAGGACAACCTTTGCCCATCCGCAGTCAGGTAATACCTCTTATGTCTTCCATAATTTCTTAAAGATCACTCCCAGAAGCTCTACAATCACAGAAGCCAGCCATTGCAATACATGGGGATGTCATTCACCCAGTACTAGTCATTTGAGATGATTGAAGACAATTAGTTGTTCTTTCTTTTTCACCATGTAGCTTTGATTTCCACTCTCTATCAGCCATTTGATAAAAACTGCTGGGAGATTTTCCTTGCAATACCAATATTGGTGCCCTTACAGTTAAATGTGTACTGTATCTTGCCTTAGATTGTGCTAATGATGTGACCTTGAACAAGTGAAATGAATTACTCTCTGGCTCAATTTCCCTATAAGGAAAAAAAACAGAAATAATCATTATATCTGTGCCATAAGGGCAACTAGTTGGTACAATGGATAGAGCAATGGACCTGGAGTCAGAAAAAACTCGTCTTAAGTTTAAATATGACCTCAGACACTTACAAACTTGGTGTCTCTGGGCAAGTCACAACCCTGTTGGCTTCAGTTTCTCTTCTGTAAAATGAATTAGAGAAGGAAATCAAAACTCACTCCATTATTTTTTCCAAAACAAAACAAAACAAAAGGGACTTAAAGAACTGAATACAATGATAATAATGACATATGGTTAATATGAGGAAAATATGAGATGGTGAATAAAATGCTTTACATTGAAAATTGAAATGCATCACTTGAAAAGATATGCTTTGCAAATCTTAAAGTGCTATATAAATATCAGCTGCTCTGAGAGTACACATATTTGTGTAAAGATCACATAGTAAGTTAGAGCACTGGATTTGATGTTAAAAAGACCAAAGTTCAAATTTTGCCTCAGTTACTTCCTGGCTGAGGGACCCTGGAGGAGCCGTTTAAACTCCTTTCAGCCTCAGGTTCTTCTTTTCTAAAATGAAGACCATAATAGCATGTACCTAACAAGGCTGAAGTGAGGAATGAATGAGATTGTAAGTTCCTTGAGAACAGGGACTGTCATTTGCCTTTCTTTTGTATTCTCTGAACTTAATATGTGTCTGGCACCATATAAATACTTAATAAAGACATGTTGACTGATTTGCTTTTGACATGGAAATCAATTTGCAAATTCCAAATTGATACATAAATGCTAGGTATTACTATATTATGATCATTTTTAAACACTTAATGTCTACTATCAGTCAGATATATAATGCTTCTGATGGATTTATGCCTAACATTTTTATTTGGGGAGAATCATATATTCTTTTTAATTCACTGGATTAATAATGTTCATAGGATCAAAGGTTTTGGAGCTATAAGTAAATTTAGACATCAGCTGCTCCATCTCCCTTCTCCCTTTTATAGATGAAAAAATGAAGGCCCCAACAATTTAAGTGACCACTCAATCTCTTTGGTCCAAGTTTCAACTGTAAAATAGGAGGTTTAATTAGATGACCTCAAAACTTATTTTTGTAGCCCTTTATCTAGACTCCTCTTTTTTTGCCTCCTCATTTCGATGCTCATGCATTTCTCCATTCAAGTTAAATACTGTCCTTGCCTTTCACAATTTAAAATATGGTGAATAAAGACCTATTGTTTTTAAAGTGATTGGACCAATCTATCTCTTTTGTGGAAATTTCTGAGTCCCCCAGTTGCAGCTGCAACAAATTGGGACATGAGATAATTTAATTGTTGAAGTTGAGAATGGAAAATATGATAACTCCTCATGTGGTTCTTATGGCAATAAAAGCAAGTTTGATGTGCATTTAACCTGTATGAAACGATCATTTGTGAAGTCTTGGAAAGATCAATGTAGTATGGCTGTGAGGAAAACAGAATTCTATAGTTTCCAAAGAATGGACAATGAATCATCACCTAGAGGGCAATGATGAGGATGAGTGTGGGCATGAGCAAGCTGCAACACACCATGAACAAGAAGCAACAAAAGAGTAAAGGATGACATCCAAAGACAGAACATGTGCTGGGAAACAGAAGTAACCAATAAAGGGCCATGTGTAGCTGTGATATTCTAGCACTTATCAGGAGAAAGGAAACAAGGCTTCTAGCATGTATGGGGACCACTTGTGGTGATCCTACAGAAGGACATGGGTAAAAATGGCCTGCACTTTGGTGGATACAGATGGGTAACAATTTGCATCATGACATGTAATAATGACATAAGTAAGATCTATTACAATCTTTTTTTAATTACATTTTATTTATTTTTATAATTCACTTTACTACAATATTTTACTTATTATTACAAAAGAAATATTTTATATCTTTTCAAATATTGGAAGGATCAGAGAACCCATAATGCAGGAAAGATCAAAGCATCAAGGTAAACCAATCAGTTGATAAACATATATTGAGCACCTACTATATGCCAGTCACTCTACAAAGCCCTGGGGAAGAAAAAGGCAACAAAAAATAGTCCCTTTCTGAGTTCAAATCTGACCTCAGATATTTACTGGCTCTATGATTCTGGTCACTTAACCTCGTTTGTCTTAGATTCCTCATCAGTAAAATAAGCTGAAATAGGAAATAGCAAACCACTTCAGTATCTTTGCCAAGAAGACTCCAAATGGGGTCACAAAGAATAGGACACAACTGAAAAGTCTGAACAATGATAAATGAGACTTATACCTAACTGCTCATCCAGAGCTGCTTCATCTGTATCACACTGTTTCCAATATGTAATGGGGAAAACAATTTATATTATTATTTTTAAAAATTTTAGAATATTTTTCCATGGTTACATGATTCATGTTCTTTCTCTCTCTCCCACCCTCTCCATAGCCAATGCACAATTCCACTGGGTTTTATATGTATCATTGATCAAGACCTATTTCCATATTATTGATAGTTGCACTGGGGTGATCTTTTAGAGCCTACATCCTAAATCATATCCGCATCAACCCATGTGTTCAAGCAGTTTTTCTTCTGTGTGTCTACTCCCACAGTTCTTTCTCTGGATGTGGACAGTGTTCTTTCTCATAAGTTCCTCAGAATTGTCCCATATCATTGCATTACTGCTAGTAGAGAAGTCCATTATATTTGATTGTACCACAGTGTATCCGGTTCTGTGTATAAGTTTCTCCTGGTTCTGCTCCTTTCACTTTGCATCAATTCCTGAAGGTAATTCCAGTTCATATGGAATTCCTCTAGTTCATTATTCCTTTGAGCAGGGGAAAACAATTTGGTAACTAAGTCACTCTTATCTGGAATCCAGGCAGGAGAGGTATTTATGCTGGGTAGTTCAGGTACTTGTTTAGAGACAGTAAGAGTACCAGAAAACACTTCACCCTCAAGATCAGGGCTCCTTAACCTTTTCTTGAGTCATGAACCTCTTTGGTATTCCAGGGAAGTCTGCATCCTTTCTCTGAATCATTTTTTAAATAAACAAAATAAAACACATAGAGTTGTAAAGGAAAACAATTATACTGCAATAAAGTTTAACTAAGGTCCTTTTTGGAGTTGTAACCTCATTCTAAGAACTCCTATTCTACACTAATTATGGTAAGATTTTAAAGAAAATACCTTCTGAAAATAAGATCAAGTGTACAAATAATAAATAATATACATAGATATGTATCTTCTGGGGATTAATTTTAAATGATATGAGTATGCTGAAGCCCATATTACATTCTGCTTTTCATATCAATTCTTTGTGGACATTCGTAACCTAAAAATCACCACTAGAACAATGTTCTTAGGGACAGGAACTATGTTTCATTGCAACCTAACATTTACTTAGTGTTTTTTGTATATATCTACCAGGTGAGGAATCTGTAAGTCCTCTACCAAAATAGACCTATTCTCTGTGACTTAAAAAGTAAGTCCCAGGACCAAATGTAATCAACTTTGCTACTAGTAACAATGCAATGATCCAGGACAATCTGAGGGACTTATAAGAAAGAATGCCACATCAAGAGAAAGAACTGTGGAAGTAGAAACAAAGAAGAAAAAGATATGATTTATCACTTGTTTATATGGGTATATAATTGGGGGTTTTGGTTTTAAAAGATTACTCTATTATGAAAATGAATAATAGGGAAATAGACATCTAGTTACAATATATGTATAAACTAGTGGAATTGCTTGTTGGCTCCAGGAGCAAAGAGGGAAGAGGAGAGAGGAGGGAGAGAACATAAATTCTGTAACCATGGAAAAATATTTAAAAATAAAATTTAAAAAGTAAGTTCCTGGTATTTGCTTGAGGCATTTAGAGGTTAAGTGACTCTTTCAGGACCACATCAGTCAATCAGTCAATAAATATGTATCACTTATTATCAGAAACACTTCTAGGCATTGAGGTTACAAAGACAAGAATGAAACAATGGGTTGTATTAACACTTTGAACTAAGATTTTGACTCCAATCATAGTACTTTCTCATATCAGGATGCTATTACATTTTTTAAATTAATGGTTGTTGAAGTTTGAATAAAGAATGATTACCTATGGATTTGGGCAGGGGATTCAATTACAGTCAGAAAACTGATAGTTACTATACTTATATAGTGTTTTAAAGTTTGCATTTTATATTACATGTACAATCCCCCATGTTAAAAATGATGAAAAGGCTCAGAAAGGTTAAATACTTTGCCCAGGGTTGCACAACTATTAGCATAGAAAGTAATTTTCAAAGTCAGGTTTTTAAGCCCAAATCCAGATGTGTCTATATGCCAAAATCTTGATAAATCATTCCACCAAAGAGATCAAAGATAGAGCAAAATACATAGGACTTGTACAAAAATATTTATAGCAACTCATTTTGTGATGGCAAAGAAGTGGAAACTTAAGGAATATCCATCAATTGGGGAATGACTGAACAAGTCATGGTACATGATTGCATGATTGTAATGGAATGACATTGTGCCATAAGAAATGACAAACAGAGCAGTCACACTCACACACACACACACACACACACACACACACACACACACACAAAACCTACAAAGAGTTTATGAAGTGGTGAAAAATGAAGTAAGCAGAGCCAAGAGAATGTTGTACACAGTTATAGCAATAATGTATGATGCTTAACTGTGAATAACTTAATTATTATCAGCAATTTAAGGATTCAAGATGAGTCCAAAAGACCCATGATCAAAAAGCTTATCTACCACCATGGAAGGAACTGATGGAGTCTGAATACAGATTGAAGGAAATTATTTTTCACTTTATTTCCTTCATGAGGAACATAATGGACAAGTGTAAGAAGGAAAATTTAAGTATTTATAGATATATATATTAAAATGTGTGGCCGCCAGGAATCAACAATTCAGGTTGATTCCGTAATTAAATCAGACCCAAGTCAGCATCGGGTTGAGGCAAGTTTATTTACAATCAGGAAGGTAAAAGTATAAGAATAAAGAGAAAAGGGAGAGGCTAGTCTAGGCCAAAGGCCTAGACAGAGAGAGAAGGTTAAAAAGCTAAATAAATGAAGCTGTAAGCCACAAGGCCCAGCAGCCAGATAGGCAGAGTTTGGAAGTGGCCCAGCAAGGCCAAGGAAGTCAGCCTAACTTACCCACATGACAATACAGAGTGTAAGCTGTCTGTGGTCTCAGGAGATCCTTCAGCATCGAGTTCTAACTGAAACTGCCTCCACAGGAAGTGAGTAACATACTTAAAGAGATTGTGTCCTTCATCACTTCCCGTGGGTCCACCTCTAATTCAAGTCGACAAATGGCAGCCTCTACACTGATTTGGACTGCCCAAAGGGCCGTCCCTTGTTCTTGATTTGTTACTTATTGTCACGTGTGGGTAACTTGTGGAAGGTGAGGATTACATCATTTCTACTCCTAGGATGGGCAGATTTTTGACTATGAATGGGCTCAAGCTAATTCCACTACACACAAGGAAATATGTATTTCATAATGTATATCATATAATCTCTGTCATATTATTTCTTGACACAGGGAAGAGGGAGGAAGAGAAAACAGATCACAAAATGTCAGAAAATGATTATTAAAAATCACATCAACATTTCATTGGGGATAATAAAAAAGAAGAATCATTCTGATGAGATTTTGAAAGTATGCTTTATTTTGTTGTTATTCTTTTAAAATATATTCTGTATTATAGGTATTTTTACCGATGTCAAGTTTTGCTTAAAACAAAAGTCTTTTTCATTTTTTTAATTAAAATTTTGTTTCCTCTCTTTCTCAACCTCCCTGCTTCATCTCCCCTGGGGAAGGGGAATTCTAGAAAACTTTTGCAACAAATATATATATTTTTTCAAACAAAACAAAGTCCTGCCCATTATTCAGGTCTAAAAATATGTATGAGCATTGTTCATATTTCATCCATGTCAATCACTCAATAAACATTTATTGAGTGTCAACTATCTTCTATATATTATGCTACATACTAAGAATACAAAAAAGAGTCAAAAGACAACTTCTGCCCTTAAGGAAATTACAATCTAGCATAGGAGATGGAGAACTATTAGAAAACTTCCATACTTAGACAGCTAACAATCTTCTTGGGAAAGTGAGAATAAAACAAAAGAACCAATTAGAAAAGGCAAAAACAAAGTCTTGAAAATCATATAGAGTCAAATTGTGATACAAGAATTCAGAGAAAGAAAAGGGCAGTGTAATTCTCGTAGTTAATACTATGCATGTAGGATACTGTTCTTAAATACCCCCTGAAAAATGGGTAGGATACAAATTGGGAGAGGAGAGAGTAAGCCAGGAAAGGAATATTTTCTGAATTGAGTCATAAAGGTTATAAGCATAGAAGTATGGACACTTTATCAAATGCTGTCATTTCTTGGCACATAGTAGGCCTTTAATTAAATGATGCTTATTGACTCATAGGGATAGTCAGAAAATAAATGCTTCTCTCTCTCTCTCTCTCTCTCTCTCTCTCACTCTCTCTCTCTCTCATTCTCTCTCTCATTCATGCATATGTGGGAGGGAAATAATAAAAGTAAAATTTGATGTGTTTTTGTTTTAATGGAAAGAATATTGAACTTGGAGTCTAAAGATTTGGATTTGATTACTGGCTTTCCCAGTAACCAGCTATGGGACCTTTAGCACAGTTCTTTGACCCTTAGTTTCTTGATCTTTTAAATGTGAAATTTGGACAAATGAGTGTCCAGTCCCTTTTAGTTCAAATATTCTGTGATTCAATAATTATGAATTTGATTTTTATTATAAGATTTGGGTTTTTTTAGATTATAGGTCAATATCTTTTTATATTTTCAATACAATTTTTAATGTTTATTTTCTGACATTTTGTAATCCACATTATTTTTCTCTTTCCCAACACTGTCCCCTCCACTAGAAGGTAGGTAATATTATATAATTGTCCATATATTATCATATAATGCATATTTCTATTTTTGTCATTTTGTGAAACAAGACACATATTGCTTACAATAGACAAAAATTCATAGAGGAAATAAAGGAAATAATGGTATGTTTCCAACTGCATCCATACTCCATATGTTCCTTGTATGAGAGTGGATGCCTTTTTTCTCCACCCTTGGAGTTCTCCTGAATCTTTGCCTTATTGATAATAGATAAGTCATTCATAGCTGATCATCATACATTATTATTGTTACCATGTACAACATTCTTCTTGTTCTGCTCACTTCACTTCGTATCACTTTTTTGTTTTGGGTTTTTTTATTGATTAAGAAAAATTTTCCATGGTTCCATGATTCATGTTCTTTCCCTCTCCTCCTCCAAACCTCTCCCATTGCCAACTGCAGTTCCACTGTGTTTTACATGTGCCTTTGATCAAGACCTATTTACATATTATTGATATTTACACTGGGGTGGTCGTTTAGAATCTACATCCCCAATCATATCCTCATTGACCCATGTGATCAAGCAGTTGTTTTTCTTCTGTGTTTCTATTCCCACAGTTCCTTCTCTGGATTGCATCACTTTATATGACTTCCCAATGATCCAATAAATATTTTTGTAATAAAGTAGCATATCTATATGTTATTAATATATATCTGTGTCTATACCTGTATTTATTTCTATAAATATATATTGATATTTATATATCTATAGATATAGATATCTGACCCATAAATATCTATAACTATAGAGTTATATAGTGATATTTAGAACTAAACTATATAGATAGATACTGCTATAACTATAACTCACATATAATTTAATATTACATTGAGGTTTTTTGGACATTGGGATGTGTGTGTGTAAAATTCTTTCTTCATGCCAACCCTATAAGAAAGCCATTTTATAGATGAAACTGACACTTTTGCAGAGGAAAGGTAGTATGGAGTATTGGACAACAAAGATCACTATTGTGGTTCAAGAAATCTGTGTTTAAATCATGTCCTGAACCCTCACTAGCTACAGGACTCTCCTTCATGTGTTAGATATAATTCTCTTCTTGGTTATAATGTGGAGAAATTTTGACTACATAAGAGGAGAAGGAGTTGAATTCAGATCTGATTGAATGGCTGAATCCAGAGAAGTAAATACAGTTTTATATTCAATGACACCTTGAAAGAAATTCTTCAATGGAATAAGTGCTCAGGATCTATGTTTTTTCTCTTCACTATTCTGTTATTTTCAATTACTTCTATAAAGGTGCAGATGGTGCATTTATCAAATTTATAGGTATACCAAAGTGAAGATTATTATCATACTTTATCACAAGGCTTATTCAAAGGAGCAAGGAACATTTAACACCCTACTATGTGTAAAACCATAAGCAAATTCTAAGGAGTCAAAATACAAAAATAAAATAATTCCTCTCTCAAGGAGATCAAATTTATTAATTTTATAGGCTTAAATCAGGGCTAAATCAAATCAAATTTAATTTAATACAGATATGCTAACATCTTAATATTTGATTCAAAGAATTACTTTTGTTACTACAATTGTGAGGAGGTCATCTGGACACTCTAGCAGACTTGGAGCTCAATATGAATCTATATATTTGAGATGAGGACACCCAAAGCTAAATGGGTTAAAGGCTACATGAAAGGAGTCAACAAATACCAAAGCAGGGAGATGAGGCTTTTGCTGTCCCTTTCAGATCATCTCTACAGTACAGTGTGAAGTCCTGTGTATCATATCTTAGGAGTACACTGATAAGTCAAAGACCTGTTATGATGGCCTCACAGTAATGACAGGGAATAGGAATATACACTCCTAATTCAGTTCTGTTCATCTAGTTTTTATTTCCAGCACACAACATAGTACCTCGCTCATATTAAGAAAGTAAGAAATTCTTGTTGCTTGTTTGTCACGCATTTTGTAGAGGGAGATTTTCACTGAGTGGTGGCAGGACAGATGGCATAGCAATTTGGCTTTCAGTGATTCTGTGGGATCAGCCCTATCATTTAACTCAAGTCCAGGCTAATCATTTTTTCAGCTTATAGATTATAACCCCTTGGCCTAGTTCAATTTCAGATTTTTTTAGTCTATTTTCTGACTACTTTCACCGCCCCATCTGGCAAAGGAGTTGTTTTTCTTCCTAGTCTCCTGAAAAGTTCCAAAATGAGGGCCTGAGTTCAAATGCCAGCTCTGCAATAGATGGAGAGAGAGAGAGAGAGAGACAGAGACAGAGACAGAGACAGAGACAGAGAGACAGAGAGACAGAGAGACAGAGAGACAGAGACAGAGACAGAGAGACAGAGACAGAGAGAGAGAGAGAGAGAGAGAGAGAGAGAGAGAGAGAGAGAGAGAGAGGTGAAGGATTGACAAGTAGATGATAGATTATTAGAGAAGTAAATGATAGATTTAAAGAGAAACAGATGAATAGATGATAGATGATAGATTATGTATATACATACACAATAAACCTTTAAGGTAGTAATGTCATTTTACTCTATGGGTATTTTTTAAGATGTCATATAAGTTCTATTGCAAATAAAAGAAAACCATAGAGTCCCACACCCTTCTCTTCATATGAAACCATACAAATGATGAGTAATAAAAATGAGAATGCTGTAGGAAGTTTGTTGATTTTTTTGTATCTAAAATCAAACATATTGTAAACTACAAATGCAAAAAAAAATGTAAATGTCCTTTGTGCTTTGGTGAAAAAATAGAGACCAGAATTAGTGTTGGAATTCTGTCTTTAGCCCATAACAGAAAGAAAAATGAAGAGAATATGAATTATGCTGTCTTCCCTTTTTCCCTCCCTCCAACACACACACACACACACGTGTGTGTGTGCATACATGCACACATAATATGAAGGATTATAGTACTAAAAAGCAGAACATGAATTTACACTTAAAGATATCCTAGCATTGATGACATTTCTGAACATGCAAATTCTCCATCAAGTGATGTGCCTATGAGGCCAGTGGGATGGGTGATTGAAGAAGCATACTGGGCCCTAGCCAAAAACACACTAAGACATTAGTACCAGCTGGATGTGGGGCAGACAAGGAGCTCCAATAGGGAAATAAAAAGATTCAGAAAGCCAGATTAACTCACAGAGTCAGCTATTTGCATGCCTCATATTTTGACTTTCCAATCTCTCTCACAAACTGGTCCTCCTGTTTCTCTGAGGCTTAAGTTTCCTGTGTTCCCTAAACATACTCTTTTGAATTCTACCTGGCATATATATATATATATAATTAATATAAGAATTATATGTAAGGACTAATTTTAGTCATACCAGGTAGAAAGGTACATTTTTTAGCTTATCATCATAGCTAGCATTTATGTGGTGCTTTGACATTTGAAACATATTTTCTATATGTTATCTCTTTTTAACCTCACAGCAATCCTGGGAGGTGGTTGTTTATTATTTTTGATGATGATGTCCATTTTATAGATAAGGAAATCGAGTTAGAATACTTCGTATTTCTTGACCAACATTATACAGTCAGTAAATGTCTGAGTGAAGAGTTAAATCCAGGTCTTCCTGACAACAAGTTTAGTGCTCTATCCACTTACCCGTTTGGGTGACAAGCTATTGTAAGTCAGAAGGGGGTCACTGCTTAGATAGAGACTCTAATTCAAAGCATTAAAAGTCATAGAGAAGAGGTATAAAATGATCAGATGAAGAAGGTGGCTGAAGAAGTTGAAACCAGGTGGAGGGATCAAAAGGCACAAGAGTCTACAAAAGGAATTGCTGACAAAAAATAGATTATAGGAGATGATAGGATCTAATTGAAACCTATGTGCATATTACTGGGAGTCACACTAATTGAAAGAAAGCCATTGACTGACAGAGAGCTGGTGGACTGAAGAAATACAAGTTTATCCTCTAGTGACATCTACAGCATCTACAGAAGGGAAATCTCTTGAGGCTTTGCCTACTTTGCCTTTTGTGACCCTTTAGTATGAGAAGAAAACATACAAATGTGGGAAAATGGAGGAGTGAGAAGAGATGATTTTTGAAGTCAGTTGCTGAAGGGTTTTATGGTCCTGTTATTTGAGAGGGAGAGAGCCCTAGAACCCCACATCATGTCTGAGGAGCTTGACGGGACTTTGGCTTAAAGAAAATGCTTGTTAAACTCACTATATAAGAAAAATTGCTGATAAAACTGGAAAACATTATGGCATACACTAGGTATAAGTGAATATCTCACAATGTATAACAAAATAAGGTCAAAATGGACACATGATTTAGACATAAAAATGCTATAAAAACTAAATTAGAGGAACATGAAATATTAAATCTATGGATAAAAGGAGAATTTATTACCAAACAAGTGACAGTGTTATGAGACATAAAGTGGATAATTGTTTTTTTTTTGGTTTTTTATCCTGGGACTCCATTCTAGGAGCATAGGGCCACAACCAGTAGGCAATGGGACACAGTTGCTCAGGGTCACACAGCTGGGAAGTGTCTGAGCCCGGACTTGAACCTAGGACCTTTCATCTCTAGGCCTGGCTCTCAATCCATTGAGCTAGCCCAGCTGCCCCTACTTTAGGTTGCAGTTTCTTTAGCAGATGTAGTTTTTACAGGGTGCGGTTGCTAGCCCCACGCCCAACCCTCCTCCTTTTTTCATCTGGGCTAGGGACTGTCCTTGGCCCAGGAGTGGTAAGGGTGGGCGGTAGGGGTCAAGTGACTTGCCCAAGGTCACACAGCTGGAAGTGTCCAAGGCCGGACTTGAATGTAGGACCTCCAGTCTCTAGGCCTGGCTCTCAATCCACTGAGCCACTTAGCTGCCCCAAATTGTATAATTGTAGTTATATCAAATTGAAAAGTTTTTGCACAAACAAAACTAATGCAACCAAAACTAGATGGAAAATAGAAAACTGGAGAAAAAAATTATAGAAGGTATCTCTGACAAAGCCCTCATTTCTCAAATACAAAGACAATTGAGTCAAAATTACACATAAGTCCTTCCCCCACTTGAAAATGGTCAAAGGATATGAAGAGGATTTCAGATGAAGAAAGAAAAGCTATCTATACTCATATTAAAAAATTCTCTGAATCACTATCAATTAGAAAAATGCAAATTAGGACAACTCTGAGGTACCACCAAATACCTATCCAATTGGCTTATGTGACAGAAAAGGAAAATGATAAGTATTTAAAGGGATGTGGAAAAATTGGGAAACTAATACACTTTTGGTGGAGTTGTGAACTGATCCAACAATTCTTGAAGACCAATTTGGATCTATGCCCCAAGGGCTCTAAAATTGTGCATAACCTTTGATCCAGCAATACCATTACTACATCTTAAGATCAAAGAGATAAAAAAAGAAGAAAAAGAGGGTAAAAGTGAAGAGAGGGCTTATTTGCACAAAAATATATAAAGCAGCAATTTTCGTGGTAGCAAAGATCAGAAAATGAGTGGATACCCATCAACTGGGGAATGACTGAAGAAGTTGTGGTAGAGGATTGTAATGGAATACCCTTGTGCTTTTCTCAGCAATACAATGATCCAAGACAACTCCAAAGATGGAATCTGATGGAATCTGAATGCAGTATCGTCTATCATTTTTCATTTTTTTCTTCATTATCTTTTTGTATGTCTTCTTGCACAACATGACAAATGTGGAAATGTTTTGTATGAAATTACAGGTATAACCAATATCAAATTGTTACTCTCTCAGAGAGAAAGGAGGGAGAAATGTTAGAAAACAAATGCCAAAAATTGCTTTTACATGTAATTGAGGGAAAAATATCACTGAAGGAAAATGAATAAAAAGAAAAACAAAGAAGAAAAAAAGATGAGAATAACAGTAGCAACTACTTCCCAGGTCTTTTTTGAGATAAAATTACATATTTGCAAATTGTTTTACTTGAGTGCTATTTGTTGTCTTATTAATGGCATGAAACTTACTGTTCTAAATACTGAAAGTTCAAAGACAATAATAGAAACAGCCACACACACTCACATACAAAAGAAATTGTTACTGAAAGAACACATTTTTTCATAACATGTCAAAAGAGACTTGGGTTCCAAAACAGATTCTTGTTGTTGTTATTGTTTTAAATGTTTCAGTGGCACAAGAGTAGCAGAGAAGAACATGTATCCGGTAGGAATATTGTAAAAATCAGAAGGGGAACAGATAGAGTAGTCTGACTCAACGGGTGGAAGGTACTAAAAAGTCTGTACTCTCAAAGGAATCCAAAGAAGTCAGATGACCTGGGCACTTGAGTTTCCTTATTTATTCCTCCCTCCTAGGTTTTCAGGTGTGCTCGCTTTCTGCCATGGAATTACATGGAATACATCGATGGACATGCATAACATCAGTTTATAGGTAAATCATTATACTTTGATTTTTCTTCTTATCAAGTAAGCAAGATTATTTCAGCATTTGTCTTATTGTTCAGAAAATGTTTCCTACTTAACAATTGATAGGATAATTGGGATTGATTTTATACAAATGAGAAACATACTAATGGGAATCAGAAGCTATAGTGGAGAAGAGTAGAAATATATTCTCTTATACTAATGACCGATTGAATAATCTCCCTTCTTTTGCTCCAACCTCACCACCCTGCCTGAGGACATCTTAGAGGAGAATCAGTCCAGAGAGATAAAATGGGAATGTGGCATCCATATTAGGCACACAGTTGTATCCAGGATACACAGATATCTAATGCCTGAGAATCTATGTAAGATAGTGGATAGAATGTTATTCCTGGTGTTAGAAAGACCTGCTTTTGGCATTTACTAAAGGCTGTTTTTCTCCCTTGGGCAAGGCATTTAACCTTTTTGAACCTTGGGCAACACAAAGATTCTAACTACAGGTGAATTATAATTTATGTGGATGGAAGAAATTCCAACACTAATGTGATTGCCAACCTTTTAAGTGTCTGTCATGTAGGACTTACCACCCCAGCTTTCTTTGTTATCACATTCCCTTTTTGATTTCCCATTCATCCTTAAATGCCTTTTAGACACATACAATCATCTAGTTAAATGAACCCTTGAATATCACTTAAGTCAATCCAACATGTAGAAACTCGGATGCAATGGAGAAATTAGTGAAAGGACTCAAGAACAGTTTTTTTCCTTGAAGGTTCCCCTGTTCCCCTCAAAAGTCACATGTTATCTCTTTTAACCCTTACTGCCTTTGTGTAAACCTTTCTATCATACCATAGTTTCTTATGATTTCTTATGTCTTATGATTTCTTATTTTTCCTACTGCCCTTTTTCTTATTGTCCTATTTTTCTCTTGTGTCCTATATTTTCTATTTCTATTGTCCTATTTCTTATTATTCCTATGGTCCTTCCCAAGGGCAGAGAGGATCCCTTATTTGTTAGGTAGCTACCCTAGTGCCTAGTCCAGTGCTCCCTACCCCCCCCACACACACACACACATCCAATCAATATTTATTGCACGAAATTGAGATTCGACTTCCTTTAAAATCAATTCTTTTTGAGTCCCGTGTAGCTGAAACACAGCATTTCCCACCTACCATGCACAGGTCCCATCACTATGTTTTTCCAATTGATTAGGAGGTTTGCCACTCTCCCAGAACAAAGTGATTGCCTCTCCCTCCACATCATGTAAAACATCGTGCAAGCAGCTTGCCAATACCCGGCTTCTCTTCAGACCTGGTGAATTTGAAAGCAGCAGCAGGAGCAGGCAGAGCCTAGAAAGGACTCCGTGATTTTCAGCTGACTGTCTAAGTAGCGGAATTGCAAAATAGAATCGTTTCCTTTTAAATTTTCCCAGTTTGGCAGTTTCAAAGGATGTCTGAGAAATATTGCACCTTCTGAAAAGCTGGCAGTCAATTGGCCATTTTGTACTGCTTTTACTACTAGGGAAGAAAATATCCTCTATTGGTTCTGGGAAAGTGTTTGCCAGCTGTGTTACAGGTGTGCCTGAGGAGCTCCTGACGCTGAATGCCATTTCCCTCTTCTGGAGGATTTTCTTCTCCGGGGGTTGCGAAGTTAGATTTGGGACCTTGCCACATCTTGGGGAAGCTGTCCGCTGGCACAGCTGTTGACTGCCTCAGAAATATGGCTCTCACCCCTGGCATCGGCTTTCATTCTCCCAAGAACAAAGCACTCCGAAGCAATGCAATTAGAGGGGTGATGCTCCGCTCTCCACGAACGTGCATAGTCAGGCTTCTTCAATGATTCTGACAACACAGAGGGAAAACACCTGGGTGTGCCGTAGACCCTTCGGAAGGAAGCATTTTAGTTTTCTTTAAAATATAATAAAGAGGTCAAAGGGGGGAATGAGAAAGGAGAAGCATTCCTACCTGGTGCAGGAAGCCAAGTTTTGTTTAATTTCTGCTGTCCAGGCTTTCTTTCATTTGGAGATAGCCTTCACTTCTTGGCTTGACTCCACGCCTTCTCAGGTGCCTTCTAGGGTTTGTATCATGAACAACGGTGTAACGAGAAGCAGAAGTGATCCAGGAAGGACTGGAGATGAAGTGAGGAAGAGCTGGGTTTGGATGCTCCCTAGCTGGGTGACCATTGGGCAAGCTCGCAAAGTCAAAAGAGTCTTTAGAGTTAGTATCCAGGAACTTGGGATCGAATCTCGCTTCTCCCTTTTAGCTCCCTAGGAAACAAACTATTTAATGCTCCAGACCTCATTTTCCTCACGGGATTACATTAAATGGCATGGGAGGACCTTTCTCGTTTTAACTTGATTCTAAAGACAATCATATTACTGATGAAGTCATTTAACCTAAGACTCTGTTACCTCTGTGATGAATGGACCAAAAAAAAAAATAGTATCTAGTGTAAAAGGTTGTTGAGAGAATCCAATGAGATAATGCATGCAAAATGTTTTGCAAACCATAAAGTGCTATATAAATGTCAACTTTTATTATTCTTTTTATTATTTAAAGACCCCACCACCACTTCTGGAAGTTGCCTAACGTTTATGACAATTGCATATTCATTACCGGCTATTATTTTTTTCCAGATTGTAAACTCCTTAAGGGCAAGAGACTTTGAAATATGTATATTTCTATCTTCTTAGGCAGCTAGCAGAGGGTCCTGCACTTAAAAAAACAGCAATAAATCCTCATTAAATGGGATTTCATTCACAGAGAGGCTCCTGAACTAGTCAACTTTTACCAGTTTTACTCAGGCTTCTCATTTGCCTCTTCAATGTATTTCTATTAGAGGGGGAAAAGATGTGTGTTTGTATGTATGTATGTATGTATGTATGTATGTATGTATGTATGCACATATATGCATGCACACATATAAAATTATATATAAAATATATAATATATAAAATTATTTGTGCCCATATACATATATGACATTATATATACATATGTGTATATAAATTACATACATAAAATATATATACAATTATATACATGCATATGCAACACAAAATTATATATGTCCATATATAAAAGTATACATAGATATTCACATATAAATTACACACGTGCAAAATACACATAAATTATACATATATAATTTATACACAGGATTATATAGTGTATATAATTATATACATGCATATAGATGCCTTTATAATTTAACTTTAAAATATACTTTTTCTATTCCTATTCTGAACATTTTCATTTGTTTATTCTCACATGGACTTTCTTCATAGTTCTATAAAGCACATTTACTTTTTTGTCATTCATTCTTCCTGTAATTCAGGAAATGTCATTCTGTTCTCTTCTAATATTTGAAATATAGCCTACACTGGCTCCCAAGCAGAGTCCCCACTGGATCTCACACAGATTTCCCGAGTCCCAGGCTTCAGGCAGATAAATACCAAAGGAAGATATTTCCTATTTTTTGCTGGTGCCACAAATATTAAGCGGATAGAATGTAAGCCTGAAATTGAAGAGTCTGAGTTCGGATCTGGCCTCGGACACACCGTGTGACCCTGGTGGTGGGATTTCTAAATAATAAAAGTCACTTAAACTCTGTTTGCTTCAGTTTCTGCAACTATAAAATGAGGATCGTGTCTCCTGCTTCCCAAGGGAGTTGGATCAAACTAACAAAAAAACTATAAACAATTTAGCACAATGCAGAGCAGACAGTAAGTACTCTATGAATGCTAGATATTATTTTATTATTACAAAACACCTTTATCAATAGGTTTGTTATACACATCAAATAGATATATGTCTGTATACGTGCATGTATTGAATGTATGTATGGATACATCTTTTGGTACATTAGATGGCTGAAGGGAGACTTGCACTATATCTCCCAAATGCCCTCCCCCCAAAAAAAAACACTTTAAAACAGAGCTTCTTACTGAATTTTGGTGAAATAAAACAGTTTTCTAACCCAGGAGAGCTTGGAGATTCATTATGAGAAGATTTGTCTCCCTGGGGTGCGAGGAAAGCTCAGGCCTGCTGAGCCAGTGCAGGAAGCCCCCCACAGCTCAGAGGCCTCCATCCAAAGAAAGCCAGCAGCAAGGGCAGGCTCTGGTGGACGTGAGCAGGAAGACCCCAAATGGATTCTGCCTTATAGCAGGGCCCTTGCCAGTGCAGGCTACTAGCAAGGCCCAGCCCCAAGGCAAGCCAGCCGTGAGGACGCCCTGCTGGGTAAGTGAGCAGTGAGGCCCACTACTGTGTCAGCCATAGTGAGGCCCCATATTGTGTGAGTGAGCAGTGAGGCCTCTACTGTGTGAGCCATAATGAGAACCCCTTATGCAAGTTGACAGCCAAGACTTCACTCCCACAGAAGCAGGGCTTCAACCCTACATGAGCTAACAGGAAGGCCCTTGAGAGAGAGCAAGCCATCATTTGAGGCTACCCAGTACCAGCCAGCAGGGAACACTGGACAAGCCAGGAGTGAGGACCCCCAACTGGTGCAAACTAACAATGAGGTCCCTAATTGTGCAAGCAAGCAGTGAAGGCCCCCATTGTGTAAGCTTCAGTGAGTCCTTCCCTCCTCCCCCAATACACACTAGTACAAACCAGCAGGTAGAGCCTGAAGGTCATGCAAGCTAGAAGCAAAATCCCAAAATCCATAAGAAGCAGCTTAGGACAATACTTTTTCCAACCCAGAAAAAGAGCCGCACTTTAATATAGTAAAATATTATGTAATGTAAAAACAGAAGAAAAGACAAGTAGAACCTAATTATTAATAACCTAAAGGCATTATGTGACAGGAAGCGTCGAGGTAAAAACCACAAAAAGAACAACGTAAAAAGAGCTATGAGAGAAATCTCAAAGAAAAATGTAACAAACATAACAAATGAGAATCAGGCCTATAAAAGAACTTTTGGGAGAGGTAAAAAGGATTTTAGAAATTAAATACAGAGTTAAAAGGAGAAAAAAAGTAGGAATAGCAATCCTGATCTCAGAAAAAGGAAAATCAGAAATAAATCTAAGACTTAAGGAAAGAAATTATCTTGCTTAAAGGTGCAATAGATGATGAAGCAATACCGATACTAAACGTATGTGCACCAAATGGCACAGCATCTACATTTTTAAAGAAGTTCAAAGACTTAAAGGAGGAAATAGACAGTAAAGTGATCCTGAGGGGAGATCTCACCTTTCCCCCATAGAATTAGATAAAACTCACCGAAAAAAAATTATCAGAAAGAAGTGAAAGAGATGAATAGAATTTTAGATGAGTTCAATATTATAAACCTCTGATGAAAACTCAATGAGTTTTCCTCTATAGAAAATGGTACCTCCACAAAAATTGACTAGATATTAGAACATTATTAAACCAGGTAAAAAAAATTCACCAAAAATGAAGAAAAGCAGAAATATTAAGTGCATCATTTGCAAACCATATTGCCACGAAAATTATATTCAATTAAGGACTATAGATATACAGAATGAAATTAATTCAAAACTAAATAATCTAATTCTAAAGAATAAGTGAGTTAAAGAACAAACAACAGAAACAATAACTTAATAGAAAAGAATGACAACAATGAAAAAAACATTAAATTTTATGCAATATATAGCAAAGCAGTACTAAGGGGAAAGTGTATATATCTAAATTTTACATAAATAAACTAAAGTAAGAACAGATCAATGTTTTGGTCAATGAGTTAGAAAAAAGAACAAATAAAAATCCCCAGTTACACATGCAACTGGATATCTTGAAAATCAATGGCAAGATTTTTTTTTTTAAACCCTTAACTTCTGTGTATTGACTTATAGGTGGAAGAGTGGTAAGGGTAGGCAATGGGGATCAAGTGACTTGCCCAGGGTCACACAGCTGGAAAGTGTCTGAAGCCGGATTTGAACCTAGGATCTCCTGTCTCTAGGCCTGGCTCTCAATCCACTGAGCTACCCAGCTGCCCCCTCAATGGCAAGATTAACAAAGTTTAAAGTAATAAATACATTGAACTAATAAAGCAAAATTCTGGCTTTATGAGAAAAAGCAATAAAATATATAAACAACTGGTTAATATGATTAAGAAAAGGAAAAAAGAAAATCAAATTACCAGTATCAAAACTGAAAAGGATGAATGGATGAATTCACCACCAATGAAGAGGAAATGGAATTATTTTAACCAATTATATGTTGGTAACTTTGATAACCTTAGTGAAATGGATGAATATTTATCAAAATATAAACTACCTAGATTTACAGAAAAGGAGACAGGTTACTTACGCCATCCTATTTTTAGAAAAAGAAATTGAATAAACCATCAATGAAGTCCCCAAGAAAAAATCTCCAGGGACAGATGGATTAACAAGTGAAACCTACCATGCATTTGAAGAACAAAATCTCAATAATTTGTACACTATTTAGAAAAATAAACAAAGAGGGAGTCCAACAACATTTCTTTTATTACACAAATACGGATGGCTTTGATATCTAAACTAAGAAGAGAAAAATAGATAAAGAAAACTATAGACCAATCTTGTTAACAAATATTGATGGCAAAAAATTAAACAAAATACTAGTAAGGCTATTATATCAACACAAAGAACATTCACTATGTTCAGGTGGTATTTATGCCAGGAATGCAAGGCTGGTTTGGTATTAGGAAAAGTATTACTATAATAACCATATAAATGACAAAATCAACAGAATTCATATAAAGCTTTTGACAAAATACTACATCCATTCCTATTTAACTGAATGTTAATGTTTTAAATATTACAAACAATAGTAAAAAAACAACAACAAAGTGAATAGGGATAGAATGTTCCTTAAAAATTATTAGTACTATCTATCTAAAGCCACCAATAAGGGGGCAGAGATAGAAAAAATAATAAAATTCAGATGGAAGAATAAAATGTCAAGAATATCAAAAGAAATCAATGAAGAAAAATATGAAGGAAGGTGGTGTAGAAGTGCGAGATCTCAAACTGCAATACAAAACAGTACTCATCAAAATAATCTGCAACTGTGGATCAGTAGAACAGATCAAATAATTAGGAATAAATAACCGTAGTAATTTATGTTTAATATATGAAAAAATTCAAGCTTTGGGGATAAGAACTCACTATTTGATGAAAACTATTAGGAAAATTGAAAAATAGTATGGCAAAGTCTAGAGATAGACTAGCATCTCACATAGCAAAATAAGATAAGGTCAATATGGGTACATGATTTACACAAAAAGAGAAATATGATAAGAAAATTAGGGGAATATGAAATAGTCTACCCATCAGATCTATAGATGAAATATGAATTTATGACTGGACAAGAGATAGAGAACATGATAGGACATAAAATGGAAATTTTTTATTATATTAAAATTTTAAAAAGTTTTGTACAAACAAAACTAATACAGATAAGATTAGAAGGAAATCAGAAAGATGGGGAAAAGGAAGTATCTTTTATAGAAGTCTCATTTCTCAAACATATAGAAAACTAAGTCAAATTTTAAAAAAAAAAGTCCTTGCCAATAGATAAGTGTGCAACAGATATGAGCAGGCACTTTTTAGATGAAGAATTCCAAACCATCTCTAGTTATAAAAAAAAAAAAAATTCTCTAAATCACTCTTATTAGAGCAATGTAAATTAAAACAACTTTGAGGCATCATGTCACACCTTTTAGATTGGCCAATATGACAAGAAAGGAAAAAGATGATTGTTGGAGGGGGTTGATAAAACTGGCACACAAATGCACTATTTGTGGAATTGTGATCTGATCCAACCATTCAGGAGAGAAGTTCGGAACTATGCCCAAAGGTTGGGTTGTATAAAACTATAAATTGGTGCATATCTTTTGATGCAGGAATATCACTACTAGGTCTGCATTCCTAAGAGATCAAAAGGAAAAAGACTTATTTGTACAAAAATGTTTATTGCAGCTATTTTTTGTTGTAATGGCAAAGAATTGGAAATTATAGTATTGTCCATCAATTGATGAATGGCCAAACAAATTATTGCACATGGTTATGATGAAATATTATTGTGCTATAAGAAATGACAAGCAGAATGACTTTAGAAAAATATGTAAAGACTTACATGAACTGAAGCAAAGTGAAGCGAGCAGAACTAGAAGAAATGTATACACAGTAACAGCAGTATTCTTTGATGAAGAAATGTGAATGACTTACTCTCACCAACATAGTAATCTAAAACAATTCCAAAGATTCATGAAAAATGACATTGGCCGTTAGAGAAAGAACTGATGGAGTATGAATGGAGCCTGAAACACACTATATCTTCATTCCTTCCTTCCATCCTTTCTTGCTTCCTTCCTTCTTTCCTTCCTTCCTTTTTCTTTCTTCCTTTCCTTTTTGAGATCTTTTCCAAAAAGTATTAATAGAGAAAAATGGTTTACATGATAGCCCATGTAAAATCTATATCAGAATGCTTTACCTTCTCAGGGAGTGGGGAGGAGTAGGAGGAAATGAGAGACAATTGGGAATTCAAAAATTTTTTAAACTAGAATGTTAACTTTTTTTTTTGCATGTAACTGGAGAAAATAAAATACTGTTTTTTAAAAATATATGTATAGGGCAGCTGGGTAGCTCAGTGGATTGAGAACCAGGCCTAGAGACAGGAGGTCCTAGGTTCAAACCCAGCCTCAGCCACTTCCCAGCTGTGTGACCCTGGGCAAGTCACTTGACCCCCATTGCCCACCCTTACCAATCTTCCACCTATGAGACAATACACCGAAGTACAAGGGTTTAAATATATATATATATGTATAATCTTCTTTAGCCGAAGATTATCTCTTTTCCTTGGCTTTCATGTTTTCATTATTTCGTTTTGAAGTAATAAGTTTAAATAATGGATGTAGATGTATATTTCATATAAATGTTTCTCTATGTTTGTATATATATATGTATACTCATATGTATGTATTTAATAGAAAAATTATATGCATATATATATATATATATACATATTTTTACATATTTGCATGGGGGTAGCTAGGTAGAACAGTGGATAGACTGCCAGATCTGGAGTTAGGAAGTCCAAAATTGAAATCTAGTTTTAGACACTTACTAGCTGTGTGACCTTCTCACTTAAACCGATTTTCCTCATTTTCCTCATTTATAAAATGATCTGGAGAAGGATATGGAAAACAATTCCAAGACCTTTGACAAGAAAACCTCAAATTGGATCACAGAGTAGAGAACAAATGAACACACACACACACACACACACACACACACACACCCACACACACACACCACAGCTTTCCTGTTTTGGTCAAATAAGCAATATTTTCTAAGGCAGCTTTAGTCCTTCTGGAAGCTGTGAGGACACTTTCTCCTTGCTTATGATGCAGAGACTACAAAGTGGTATAATATATTGTGCACATTGTGCTAGGCTTAAAGTCCTGAAGAAAAGTATTTGAGTTTGCCATCAGATATTAGCTGTGTGGCAAACCACTTAACCTCTTCTTGCCTGAGTTTCTTTAAATGTAAAATGGGAATCATAATGACACTTTTTCAAAATTATTGGATCAATTGAAAAAATAATGTGCCTGAGACAAATTAAACACATTATTTATCATCATCATCATCATCATTATTATTACGTAACATAAGATGATCATTGACTTCATCTAAGTCACAGCAATGAATAATCATGTAGCCAATCCCTTCATAGCACCTCAGCTACCAAAGTTCTCAAAAGTTTACTTTCCTCCTCAAAACATGAGCTTGATGGATAGTTTTTTTAAGACCTTTCTTTTAAAATTAGGCTATTCTGCTCATGTGCTTCTCCCAGTGTTTGGGAATGCTGTCTGCACCATGTAATAACAAGTAATGAGATGTATCAGTGTGGTGTATGATTCTCTCTACCTCGTGGCTGGCCAGAGGAGCAAAATGTCACAAGAGATAAAAAGCCTGAACTGAACTAACTGTTTTTAGTCCCATTATTGAAACTTATTACTTAAATAAACAGACATTGGAACCATGAAAGCCAAGGGTAGAGCAGATAACATTTGGCTGAGGATTACATCAGGTGCAATAAGGCAATTGACACATTTGATTTACTGTGGACAAAAAGCAGAGAGGCTTGGGGAGAGGATCATCTTTTTTTTTATTATTACCTTTCTCTTTTGACAGCTGAAATTGCCTTTCACCTCTGCTAGATATCAGTTAATATTCATCGTCTGGGATCAGATATGACAAGAGAGGGAATGGACTGAAACGTTCAAAAGCCAAGGCCTTGACACATATATACCACCTTTTTACCTCTGTTTACTCCTCTGAATGACAACTATTGGGGGTACAAATTATCAATGGCCATACATAATCTTCCTCTTATCTAAAAATATTTAAAAAGGAGAAATCTTTACATGATCCTCAGCTACATGAACAGAGAATTTTTTTTCCTGGAAAAGTCACTTTTATTTTTTTTTCCTGTACAAATCACTTAACCTATTTTCATCAGTTTCCTCATCTGTAAAATGAGGTAGAGAAGGAAATGGCAAACTATTTCAATATCTTTGAAAAAAAACAAAAAAACATAACTGGAGTCATGAAGAATTGGACATGATTGAAAAACAATTTTCTTTTTTAGCAAATTGACCTTCCTAATAATTCCTAATAATTTCCAACTTATATCCTTTTATCCAAACTACTCTATTCAGCTTTAAACCTGATATTTTTTAAAATTCAGATGTAATTACATCACTTCCTTATTCAATAATCTCCAGTGGCTTCTTCCTATTATAACTAGGATCAAGCATAAAATCTTCTATTTGCCTTTTAAAGCCCCCCCATATCCTAACCCATTCCCACTTTTCCAGTCTGTAATCCAGTGACTGTAGGCTCCTTTACTATTCCTTACACTGGACAATTTATCTCCTGACACTAAGTATTTTTATTGGTTGCCCCTTATGTCTGGAGCTCTTTCCTTCCTCATCTTCATCTTCTAACTTCCCTGTTCTGTTTTTATCCAAGTCTCAATTAAAGCTCAATTTTCTTTAAGGACCCTTTTCCAGTCTTCCTCATTTTTAGTGTCTTCCCTGTGAGACTATCCCTAATTTATCTTGGATGTGACTTCTTTGTGCATGGTTGCATCTTTGCCTCCCTTATTACAGTGAATTCATTGAGAGCAAGGACTTTTTTGTCTTTATCCTCTGCATTTAGTATGGTCGCTGCCATCTTGAAGGTGACTCCTTTCTTCTCCTAGCAACAATGACAGGCTGAGTACAAAACCTCTTTTCCCCAAATCCCAGACCTTCAATGGCTCCCAGACTCTTAAAGCTCTCTCTCTTTTTCAAATTCACCAGGCCAGATTGTCTAGATTAATCTTCTTCACTTATAATGAAGAACAAGTGCTAAGGCATGTACAAAAGAGAGGTATGTGTTCACAAGTCACACGTTGGCCTCAAAGGAAAAGGACTCCCTTATTTTCTCTCCTGTGACCTATCAGCTTTGGGAATCAAACCAGGATCAGAGAGATCCTCTAAGAGAGCTAAAACTCTTTCCCTTGCAACACATCACCTCTATATGAAGAAAAGCCTGACTCCGATTGAAGGGATCAATCTTTCTTGGAAAGGCATAAAGGTGACGCATCAATTTCAGCATCTCAGAGTTGAACCATAGACATCAAATCAACAAGCATTTGTTAAAGTGCTACTAGAAGTCATTTCATTCAACTATTATGGGAAAGATGAATTCCCATGAAAATGAAATGGCCTTAAGGCCATGTCAGGTTTCTAGAAGTCAGAAAGTACAATTTGAAAAAAAAAATGTTCATGATATGAATTCCCTCAGACTTTCTTTCCAAATTGAAGAGTTTTATTATCTTCTACCTGCAATTACAAATCAATCTTCTATTCCCAGTAATAGCATCCCAGAATGTCATCCAAAAGCCTCCTTAATTCATCTAATTGTAATCTTCTAAATTTATTTGTGCATTTCTGGAAATATAGTGACTAGTGATGCCCATATCATCCCAGGAAGGAACACATCTTAGCTGCATAAAAGGGAGGCTTAGGTTTTTATTTTTATTCATTCTCACTCCTTGGAGAGGCAGAATTTTGGTCACAATACTCAACCTATTGTGTCTAAAAAATATTCTACAATAAATCCTAAATTCCTTTCCTGGTTCACACCTGAAAGTTCAGAATCTATTATCTTAAGAATTTGGTTTGGATTATTTTTCCAACCTTACATTGAAGCTCGTTTCTTCTTTGTCTGCCCAGTCGCACAGCCTCTTGAGATCTTCCTACATTTAAACCCCATTAACTTGACATTTCACTATCTGTTCAAGCTTTGAGCCATGGGCAAATCTGATGATTTCACCAACCATTCCCTTTTCCAGATCATTTATAAAAATGTTAAGTAAGACTGGTCCCAGCACTAATCCTGGAGGGGTTCATAATATTGTCTCATGATAGCTGTCCAGAACCACATTGGTACAGGCTTAGCTGAATGAGGAAGAGGTGTGTCTAGCATGACAGTGCCTTAAAATGAGGACATCATTGCAGCAGACAAACTGCCATTTATAAATCATGCTTTGTCTAAGAATAGTTATACCTTGTTCTTACTAACTAGAGCTTAGCTCTCCATGATAACTTCAGAATAGACTGCCTGTGCTCATGCTAATCTCCTCTTATTATGATTTTACCTACTGTGTGCTGACATTCCACCTACCCTAATGCACCCCACCTCCACTTACTTTTTGCATCTTTCCACAGCCTTCTCTAAACAGTTTTACCAGTCCATCACTCTAGCTTATTCTCCCCATGATCTCTGACTCTATATCTTGACATTTTTAGTCTCTCCTTTGGATCATAGCTGGCACCATATTTTCTCTGACTCTTCTCCTCTTCTTTTTCCTGCCCTCCCATATTCTTTCAATCATATTAAATCACTAGAAAACTCTGGACCCTCTCCAAGAGAAGTTTGAGCTGAGCATCAATCAGAATGAAATGGTTCAGAAGAACTGATGGCATGAAGCAAAATATTATTTTGACAATCAATTACTATATATTTGTTGAGTATATACTCTAACCCTATTCATGGGCAGAAAAAATGTGTCAGACAAAATACTTTAACCACATGGTCCTCAGTTTCCTCATGTGCTATATGAAGGAGTTGGATGAGATGCATTTTAAGGTCCTTTATCGATCTGGATCTATGAGGCTAATGGTTGAGGCTAATAAAAACAATGTTTTTTTTTTTTTTACATATATTTGCTTTAGTAAGTCAAATACACACACACACACACACACATATACTATTGATTCATCAAATGGATATATTTTTGGTGTGCTTTTAAAATATAACATATTAAAGTGTGGTTTTCTTTTTGTTTTTATACCATAGTCATTTCTGGAAATGTCTCATTCTTGTCCTATACTCATCATCTGAAATTAAATCTTTCCATGTAATATAGAAAAACAATGAAGCAAAAATATCTTATATCTCCCTTTTAATATATTCCACATTCTATGCTATTAGTCTCCCACCTCCCTGATGAGATGAGAGAAGTATGCTGTATTCTCTGGTCTCTGGGAGCATTACTTGTTTTTCAGCTATCCATAGTTGTTTCCTTTTAATGATATTTTAAAATTATGTTGGTGTAGCCATTGTACATAAATAACTTTATTTTGTTTCTGCTTACTTCATTTTGCATCTGTCCATACAAATATTTCCATTTTTTCTGAATTTATCACTTTCCTAATTTCTTACTATACAATATTATTCCATTACATTCATATACCACATTGTATTTAGCCTTCCATGTTGTTGTTTTTTATTTTTGTTGTTGTTGCTGTTGTTTTGTTTTTTGGAGGATTTATTTTCCTATCAACTCTGTTACCCATTCTTTGCTGTACAATGAATAGTACTATCATTTTTAATATATTTGCCCTCGTTTTCTGTCTTTAACCCATCTGAGGTATGTTTTCAATAGCTAAAGTGCTGAATATTCTTTATTTTAAATTTCTACCCTGAAAAATTTAAGGAATAAAAAGCTCTACCACCAGTCTATTAGGGTTTTTTTTTTCATAAGGGAGTTTTTTTGTCACCAAAGCCACTCTAACACTACTTGTCCTCATTACTTTGCCTGGACACAGATCTGATAAATGGGAATCAATTCAAATAAATTCATAATCTTGGTTCTATTTTTAAATGTAAAATCTATGGTTAGGTCTGATAAATATGGACTGAATAAGTAAGAAAACACTTAGTGTAGTAGGGGGGTTTTGAGTTGAGCTCTGAATGATCAGTGCAATTTAGATGATGTTTACACCTAAAATGTATCTTATCTAATAAGAGAGCCTCAATTTACAGATGGGCAAGCTGAAACAAAGAAAGATTCTATAGCTACTTCAAGGTTACAGATGTTGTTAATGGCAAAGGTAGCAGTCATACCTCTAAATCAAATGTTCAGTCTATTTTCCCTTGCTGTTTCTCTAAGTGAAGGTCTTCCTATGTCTTCACATTCAGAACTTTTCCTCCCTATTGCTGATTCCTAGTTCTGTGCCTTCTGACTAGAGGTCTTCATGCATTCATAAGAGATCTCTCTACTGTGAATTGCTTCATCTAGAAAGGAGAAGAGGGGAAAGGAGAGAATTCTAGGCATTAAAAGGGAAAAATTGTCATTGTGAGAACAAAAGGTAGCAGGATTTTATGGATTTCTGTGAACCAAGGTAATAATATTCTATGAAAGGAGGTTAGATCAAAGAAGGAATCTGGAAGGTTAAATCAGAGGGGAAGGAGGTTTAACAAGGTGAGCACTGATGAGTGAGAATAAAGAGATTAGATTAAAAACAGACAGGTGAGTAGAAGTCAGGGCCACTCATTGGTTAAAAATAAATTAAAGACATAAACTAAGAGATTCACAAGAAGAGATAGAACTGTACAAAAAGAAAAAAGGAGGGGAAAGAGTTTTTTCCCCAAAGAACTTAATAGTCAGGGTGAAATTCTGCCTTAACTAGAAATTTCTTATATCCTTCCTGTTAGAACTAGGAACAATCCAGAATAAGGAAAAAGAAAAACAGCAAATGGATAATGTTTGAAAATTACTTTCATAATTGGTGATGGAAGTGGTACTTTACATATTTATTGTACCTCATTATTTTACATAGCATTCACAGGTATATTGGCATTAAGTGAATTATCTTTATCTCCAAAACCTGAGAATTTTCCTTTGCTGAGAATCCATTTCTACCTGTTTTTTTCCTAAGATCTGAATAAAAAATACACATATCTGTGACTTCTAGCATCTTACAATCTAAATCAGATTCACAGATAAGGACAAAGGAGTTAAGTATAACAAAATAAAAACCATTGACCAAGACATAATTGGGTATTAAAGTTTTAACAGCCTTGCCCAGTGATTTTAGGATTAAGCTTTTTTTTTTTTCTATTTCTGCCTAGAGTAATTTCAGCTGTGCCAATTAAGACTTGAAGTTAAAAAGAAAAGAAAGGAAATAAAAGAGGAGCTTCTCAACTCTGATTTTGCTTCTGTTTTTTTTTCCTCCTTCCAAGGAGCCTGATATTTGGAATGAAAGGGTCAGAACAAAAATGGCTAATAGGAAACTGATGTTCAAGGTCGGTAGGGAGATAGTAAGAGATTATATAAAGTTGCTTTGCTGTCCAGGTCACCAAGTCTAAGCATATAACTAAGAGTGCCGAGAGATCTGGTAGACATAATTGGTAAGCAGCTCTCAGAGAACTAAAGAGTGAGAGAGGCATTTTGAGACTGGAGAATGGAAGAGAAGGGGGAAAAAAAAAAAAGAAAACATGGAAGAGAAGGAGGAAGAGGAAAACGCACACACTACTGCCCCAAAAGTTTAACTTTGATTTTTTTAAAGCCTTTACCTTCTGCCTTGAATTGATACAAGTATTGGTTTCAAAGCAGAAGAGTGGCTAGTCAATTGGGATTAAGTGACTTACCTGGGGTCATACAGATAGGTAATGTCTAAGGCCATTTTGAGCCCTTAACTTTGATTCTTTAAAAAAATGTAGCAGATATTAACAAAAGGATGGCAAGTAAACATCAGGAAAAAATAACATAAGACTATTTTGCTTTTTTTCTTTCCTTTCCTTTCTTTTTTTCTTATTCTTTTTGACAGGTTTATTGTACAAGAAGAACAGGAGAATCTCGTTGATAGAGGTTACCTAAATTTTAGTAAAAACATTTAACATATTCACTGAAATATATTGCATAAGGGCAATTCAAAGCTGTTTGAATGGCTAGACTCCAAGAATAACCATTAAGAGTTCAATGGCACATTGGAAGGTCATCCAGTAGAGTGTCACAAAAATTTGTGCTTAGGCTTGTATTATTTTAACATTTTATCAATACTTTTGATAAAAACATAGATGACATGCTTATCAAATTTATAGAAGTCAAAGCTAGACAGAATAGCAAGTATGTTGGATGATAAAGTATGGTTCTAAGAAAGATATCTTGTCAAAAACAATGAACTGTATATATTAATGATAAAATTAAATAAATGTTAATGTAGAGTCTTATGCTTGAGTTAAAGAAAAAAACTCCCTAAATTAACATTTATTAATCACCTCCTATGTGCCAGGCACAACCCTAATCACCGGAAAATATAAGTAAAGGTTAAAAAAAAATTCAGCCCCTAATTTCAAAAAGCTTATAGTTTAAAATAGGAGACAATATATACAACTGAATTACATAGAAGATTATCAACTAACAGAAGTTACTAGAAGTAAGAAAGATCAGGAAAAGTTTTGTGCAAAAGGTAGGATTATAGCTGAGATCTGAAGAAAGCCAGAAAAGTCAGTAGGCAAATATCAGGAGAGAGAACATTCATTCAATGCACAGGGATAGCCAGTGAAAATGCCTGAATTCAGGAGATGGAGTGTCTTACTCTAAAAAGAGCAAGGAGACTATATTACTGGATTTCAGAATACATAGAGGCTTATAAATTGTAAGAGACTAGGAAGATAAGAGAGGGAGTCAGTATATCTTTACATTCTTTGTCATCAAATAAAATTTTATATTTAATTCTTGAAGTAATAAAGAAGCAAAGGATTTAATCAAGTGGGGCAACATGGTCAGTTCTGTACTTTATTGTTTTTTTTAACATTTAAAAAAATGAGTTCCAAATTCTGCCTCCTTCCATCTCCCTAAGAAGGTAAACAGTCAGATCTAGATTTTGCATTTGTACCAGATGTAATTTTTTTTCCATATCAGTCTTTTTGTGAAAAAGGAAGAAAAGGAAAAAGAAGAGGAAGAACAAGAAGGAAGAGTAATAGTTTTGGTCCGCATTCAGACACAATAGTTCTTTCTCTGGAGTCAGATGGCATTTTTCATCATTAGTTATTAGGACTCTCTTGGATCACTGTATTGCAGAGAATAGGTAAGTCATCCACATTTATTCTTCAAATAATATTGCTGTTACTGTGTACAATGTTCTTCTGGTTTTTGCTCACTTCACTTTTCATCAATTCATGTAAGTCTTTCCAGGATTTTTCTGAAATCACCCTGTTCATCATTTCTTATAACTCAATAGTATCCTATTACTATCATAAACCACAACTTGTTCAGCCATTCCTCAAGTTATAGATATGTCTTCAATTTCCAATTGTTTGCTACCACAAAAAATGGCTGCTCTAAATATTTTTGTACAAACAGGACTTTTTCTTTATGTTTTTTAGTCTCTTTGGGATACAAACCTAGTAGTGGTAATGCTATATCAAAAGATATGCACAGTTTGAGAAGCCTTTGGTTCTTCCAAATTGCTCTCCCTACATGATCGAATCAGATTACAACTCCACCAATAATGTATTAGTGTCAGAGTTTTGCCACACCCCCTCCAGAATTTACCATTTTCCTTTTCTTAGATCTGTATTTTAGAAAGATCACTTTAACAGGTAAATGGATGGTGGATTGTAGTGGAGAGATCCTTGGATCTGACTGACTAATTGCAGACTATTGCAGAAATTTAAGATTGAGGCGATGAGGTCATGAGCCAGAATAGTGGTAGTACATAGGAGAGAAGGATAATATATAAGAGAAAATTTTGAAGGTAAAATCAACAGACTTTGGTAACAGATTGGATATGGTAAGATGCTAAAAGAGAGTGTGGGGTCAAGGATGATTCCTATCTTTTATCTGGATAACTTGGAGGATGATAGTACCCTTAAAAATAATAGTTTAGAAGTAGGGAGAGTTGGCAGGGAGGCTGAATATGCTTAGTTCTGAATTTATCCAGTTTAAGATTTCTACTGGATGTCCAATTCAAGACATCCAATAGACAGATAGTGAATGAAGATTAAATGTAAGCTGAGAGGTTAGGATTGGGTAAGTAGATGTGTGAGTTAGCAGCATGGAGGTAAAAATTGAATCAATGGGAGCTGATGAAATCACCTAGTGAAATAGTATAGAAAGAGAAGGAAAAGGGGCACAAGACAGAGTTCTGTTGTATTGCAACATGGAAAATGGCAGGGTGGAATTCCTGTAAGATACATGGTCAAGCCTCATCCAGAATTCCAGGGGACCCCCCCATGGAGAACTCTGGGTGAGGGAAAAGTTGGAAAGCAGTTAGAGAGTTGATTCCTGGGGGTTGAAGTGAGCATGTCACTCTTCTTGCAGTTCCCAGTTTTGGGTTTGCTTTGGAGTCTATCTGGGGCAAGAACCATCTTGGTTCTGCTCAGTGGTTTCTTGTTTAACTGAACTAGACCTTTCTAGCAACAGCAAAATTGTTATTTAGTTATTTTAGATATTAGAAGTGATAATTACAGGCTTGAGGGCAACCTAGCTAAAAGTCTGCCACTCCCTCCTGGGTGGGGAGGGGCAGTTTTCTACCTAACAGTTCAGGGATTCCCAGATCTTATCCAAATCCTTGAAACCCTTTCCCTGCCTTCTCTTCCTCATTTATCAGTAAAAACTTCATCTTTTGGGAGCAGTGCCTGTTTATTATTCTAGGGATACTTACATCCAACTTCAGCTAAGTTTCCTCCAGCTGTCCAGCCCATACAAGTTATATTTGTCTGTCCCTGATAATTATAAGACATCAAGCTTCTCCTATTGTCTCTCAGTCAAACCTGTGGTGAATATAAGTTGAGAAAGTGAACATCATTAGAGATTTGCCTTGCAGAGCCTTATCAGAGAACATAAGCCCTGCCTCCATTTCCAACTGATTTACAATTGCTTAGTGGGAGGGGTGAGAGTAAGGAGTACCTACCCCTCCCTACTCACTCAAGCCTGTGGGGGGTGGGGAAAGAGTGAGTCCTGCAGGTTTCTAGTGTCAGGCCATCTCTACAGCTTCCCCAAATATCTCTGTTAAGATCAACATAACAATGTACCTACTGTTAGAGTACCTGACAATGGAGACCCAGCAAAGAGACTGAGAAAGAGGGATCAGATAGGAGAAAAGAAAAACTGGAGAGAGCAGTGTCACAAAAACCTAGAGAAAAAAAGAGAATCCAGGATAAGAATGATCAGCACTGTGTGTGTGAGTGTCAAAATTTGCAGAAATGTCAGGAAAAGTAAAGACTGAGAGAGAATTGAGAGAAAAAATGGGTCAAACATTAGTTCATCTGAAAAAAAAATTGGAGTTTTACCAAAGTGCAAGTTCACCATGAGTCAACAGTATAATATGAGATAAAGATGATGTTGTTTTAGACTTCATCTGAAAGGGGGAAATGGTAGTCTATTCCAATTAGGTCATACTACAGCTAGAATTTTGTGTTTAGTTCTTAGCATCAGGTTTCAGGTAAAACATTACTATCAGAGAGAGTCCAAAGAAGGATGATTAGCATAGGGAAGGGTCTCAAACTATTAACATATGATAATTGTGGGAAGAGGGGTGTGTGTAGCCTAGAAAAGATGTAGTTGGGATATTGTGACTATTTTCAAGAATTTAAAGGGATTTCATAATAAATTTCCATAAGATTTCAATAAAAAAGGGATTAACCCCAAAGGACAAAACTAAGGCAATGAGTAGAAAGTACAGAGTTAGATTTAGACTTGATTTGTGAAAGTATTAAGAAAATTTGATTCATTTCAAAGTGGAATAATTTGCCTTAGATGGTTATGGATTCCCCTCTTATGAAAGGCATGCAGGAAAAATCCAGATTGTTAGAAAGGATTACTTTTTAAGTGTGATTTTGACTTGATGGGCTCTAAAATTCCTTCCAACTCTGAGATTATTTTCAGATATTGTTATTGTTTTCTGTGAAGGTACTATTGATTTACACACATAGATGTTGTTTTAAAATATAGAAGATAAAATATAAAATGTAGGGAATATGTTTAGAGGCTTGCCACAGTGTGGGAAGAGATTAAATGATGACTTCCTAATAGCAGAATATATTCTGGATATTTTCATTTTTAGAGGGGCAGCCCCGGAAATTTGCTCACACAGGGTTTATTTTCATCCACTTTGGTGAAGTTATATTCATTCATAATCTCCTTGATCTTTGTCAACCTGTAGCAAAGTGTCCTTGCTTATACATAAAAGTACCAAAGAAATCTCTGTGGTTGTTATAACTCCTATTTTACAGAGTTATTTTACCTTTTCATGAATGAAATATTCAAAAATTAGAAAAACAGTTTAAAATTACACTTAAAATTCTAATTTTCTAGCCAATCTTCTTTTTTTTTTTTTAAATCCTTGTACTTCGGTGTATTGTCTCATAGGTGGAAGATTGGTAAGGGTGGGCAATGGGGGTCAAGTGACTTGCCCAGGGTCACACAGCTGGGAAGTGGCTGAGGCCAGGTTTGAACCTAGGACCTCCTGTCTCTAGGCCTGACTCTCACTCCACTGAGCTACCCAGCTGCCCCGCCAATCTTCTTTTATAGCTGATCATGTAAACAGAAAAGGGAATATAGGCTTCTTGGACAGTTATATGTGTCTGACGCAGACTACCATACTCAGGACCCCCAACAAATTGGTTTTTCCCTCCTTGTTATGTTTCACTAACATTTTCACTGTTTCCTCTGGCTAACTTGAATTTTGCTCTTCTGTGCTTACATAATTTTGAGGATATTTTTAAAAATCACGAGACCACAAATGTTCTGCATTGAGTGACACCAAAGGGATACATCATTACTTGTGCATTGTCGAAATCACTTTTCATATCATAGGAGGTAAGATGTAAAGCTACAAAAGAACTTAGAAGCCATCTAGTCCATAATATTCTTCACCCTACTTATTTTACACATAAGAGAACTGAAGGCCAGAGAAAAAGGTACTTACTGGAGATTATCCAGGTTAACTATTACAGTAGTTTTTTACCTTAGGATCCTCAAGCCTCTTAACTTTTGTCAGTTATTGGTCACACTTGTTTCCCATAAGAATATTTAGAAAAATGGCAGCATTTGAATACTAGGAAGTTCACACTAACGTAAATAAGTCCTATTTTTTTAGGGATGTTGTCAATCATAAGTCTCCTAGCCTGAGTGGGGCTTGATATCCTCACATAAAATTTGGAGTTCAGCCACTGATGTCTAAAAAAAGGTCTAATTCTGCAATTTCTGTTCAAATCTTATTATTCTATTTTATAAAAAAATATTATTCTAAGGAATCATAAAGCTTAACCAGAGTGAGAAAAGACTTATTTAAAAACATTTATTAATATTCATTTTTAACATGGTTACATGATTCATGCTCCTACTTTCCCCTTCACTCCCCATACTCCCCCCACTCATGGCCGATACACATTTCCACTGATTTTAACATGCGTCATTGATCAAGACCTATTTCCAAATTGTTGTTAGTTGCATTGGTCTGCATCCCCAATCATGTCCACCTCAACCCATGTGTTCAAGCAGTTGTTTTTCTTCTATGTTTCCTCTCCTGCAGTCCTTACTCTGAATGTGGGTAGCGTTCTTTATCATGAATCCCTCAGAGCTGTCCTGTGTCATTGCTTTGCTGCTGGTACAGAAGTCCATTGCATTCAATTTTACCATAGTATATCAGTCTCTGTTTACAGTGTTCTTCTGGCTCTGCTCCTTTCACTCTGCATCAGTTCATGGAGGTCTTTCCAGTTCACCTGGAATTCCTCTAATTTATTATTCCTTTAAACACAATAGTATTCCATCACCAGCAGATACCACAATTTGTTCAACAATTCCCCAATTGAAGGACATACACTCCTTTTCCAGTTCTTTGCCACCACAAAAAGCTCAGATATAAATATTTTCGTATAAGTCTCTTTATTTATGATCTCTTTGGGGTACAAACCCAACAATAGTATGGCTGGATCAAAGGGCAGGCATTTTTTTATAGCCCTTTGAGCATAGTTCCAAATTGCCAGCCAGAATGGTTGGATCAGTTCCCAGCTGCATTAATGTCCCAATTTTGCCACATCCCCTCCAGCATTCATTACAATCCCCTTCTTTCATTTTAGCCAATCTGCTATGTGTGAGGTGATACCTCAGAGTTGTTTTGATTTGCATTTCTCTAATTATTAGAGATTTAGAACACTTTCCAATGTGCTTATTGATACTTTTGATTTCTTTACCTGAAAATTGACTATTCATGTCTCTTGCCCATTTTTCAATTGGGGAATGGCTTGATTTTTTATACATTTGATTTAACTCCTTGTATATTTGAGTAATTAGACCCCTGTCAGAGTTTTTTGTTATAAAGATTTTTTCCCAATTTGTTGTTTCCCTTCTGATTTCGACTACATTGTTTTTGTTTGTACAAAAGCTTTTTAGTGTAATATAATCAAAACCATTTAATTTACATTTTGTAATTTTCTCTAACTCTTGCTTGGTTTTAAAGTCTTTCCTTTCCCACAGCTCTGTGTTCACTTAACTTATTTATACTTTCCCTCTTTATATTCAAGTCGTTCACCCTTTCTGAATTTATCTTGGTGTAGGGTGTGAGATGTTGATCTAGACCTAATCTCTCCCATATTGTTTTCCAAATTTCCCAGCAGTTTTTGTCAAATAGTGGATTCATGTCCCAAAAATTGGGCTCTTTGGGTTTATCATACACTGTCTTGCTGATGCCATTTACCTCAAGTTTATTCCGCTGATCCTCCCTTCTCTCTTAGCCAGTACCATATTGTTTTGATGAGTGCTGCTTTATAGTATAGTTTAATATCTGGTACTGCTAGGCCCCCTTCCTTCACATTTTTTTTTAATTATTTCCCTTGATATTCTTGATCTTTTGTTATTCCAAATGAAATTTGTTATAGTTTTTTCTAATTCAGTAAAGAAGTTTTTTGGTAGCTTGATAGGTATGGCACTAAATAGGTAAATTAATTTGGGTAGAATTGTCATTTTTATTATGTTAGCTCGTCCTACCCATGAGCAATCAATGGCTTTCCAATTGTTTAGATCCAGTTTTATTTGTTTGGAAAGTGTTTTGTAGTTGAGTTCGTATAATTCCTGTGTTTGTTTTGGTAGCTAGATTCCTAAGTATTTTATATCGTCTAGGGTGATTTTAAATGGTGTTTCTCTTTCTACCTCTTGATGCTCTAATGTGTTGGAAATATATAGAAATGCTGATGATTTATGTGCATTTATTTTGTATCCTGCAACTTTGCTAAAGTTGTTGATCATTTCTACAAGCTTCTTAGTTGATTCTCTAGGATTTTTTAAGTATGCCATCATATCATCTGCAAAGAGTGATAGCTTAGTCTCCTCCTTGCCTATTTTGATACCTTCAATTTCTTATTCTTCTCTAATTGCTACTGCTAGTGTTTCTAGTACTATGTTGAATAATAGAGGTGATAATGGGCATCCTTATTTCACTCCTGATCTTATTGGTAAGGCTTCTAATTTATCCCCATTGCATATGATGCTTGTTGATGATTTTAGGTATATACTGTTTATTATTTTTAAGAAAGGTACTTTTATTCCTATACTTTTCAGTGTTTTCAATAGGAATGGATGCTGCATTTTGTCAAAGGCTTTTTCAGCATCTATTGAGATAATCATGTGATTTTTGTTTGTTAGACTGTTGATATGGTCAATTATGTGGATGGTTTTCCTAATGTTGAACCATCCTTGCATTCCTGGTATAAATCCCACCTGGTCATTGTGGATGACCTTCCTAACTACTTACTGGAGTCTTTTTGCTAGTATTCTATTTAAGATTTTCGCATCTATGTTCTTTAGGGAGATTGGTCTATAGTTTTCTTTCTCTGTTTTTGATCTACCTGGCTTTGGAATCAGTACCATATTTGTGTCATAAAAGAAATTTGGTAGGACTCCTTCTTTGCTTATCATATCAAATAATTTGTATAGTACTGGGATTAGTTGCTCTTTAAATGTCTGATAGAATTCACTTGTAAATCTGTCAGGCCCTTGCGATTTTTTCTTAGGGAGTTCTTTGATGGCTTGTTCAATTTCTTTTTCTGATACGGGATTATTTAGGTATTCTATTTTTTCTGCTGTTAATCTAGGCAATTTATATTTTTGTAAATATTCATCCATTTCTCCTAAATTGTTATATTTATTGCCATATAATTGGGTGAAATAGTTTTTAATGGTTGCCTTAATTTCCTCTTCATTAGAGGTGAGGTTTCCCTTTTC
>NC_058131.1:658873901-659004842 GCF_016433145.1 Gracilinanus agilis | reverse complement strand
ATTTATGTGCATTTATTTTGTATCCTGCAACTTTGCTAAAGTTGTTGATCATTTCTACAAGCTTCTTAGTTGATTCTCTAGGATTTTTTAAGTATGCCATCATATCATCTGCAAAGAGTGATAGCTTAGTCTCCTCCTTGCCTATTTTGATACCTTCAATTTCTTATTCTTCTCTAATTGCTACTGCTAGTGTTTCTAGTACTATGTTGAATAATAGAGGTGATAATGGGCATCCTTATTTCACTCCTGATCTTATTGGTAAGGCTTCTAATTTATCCCCATTGCATATGATGCTTGTTGATGATTTTAGGTATATACTGTTTATTATTTTTAAGAAAGGTACTTTTATTCCTATACTTTTCAGTGTTTTCAATAGGAATGGATGCTGCATTTTGTCAAAGGCTTTTTCAGCATCTATTGAGATAATCATGTGATTTTTGTTTGTTAGACTGTTGATATGGTCAATTATGTGGATGGTTTTCCTAATGTTGAACCATCCTTGCATTCCTGGTATAAATCCCACCTGGTCATTGTGGATGACCTTCCTAACTACTTACTGGAGTCTTTTTGCTAGTATTCTATTTAAGATTTTCGCATCTATGTTCTTTAGGGAGATTGGTCTATAGTTTTCTTTCTCTGTTTTTGATCTACCTGGCTTTGGAATCAGTACCATATTTGTGTCATAAAAGAAATTTGGTAGGACTCCTTCTTTGCTTATCATATCAAATAATTTGTATAGTACTGGGATTAGTTGCTCTTTAAATGTCTGATAGAATTCACTTGTAAATCTGTCAGGCCCTTGCGATTTTTTCTTAGGGAGTTCTTTGATGGCTTGTTCAATTTCTTTTTCTGATACGGGATTATTTAGGTATTCTATTTTTTCTGCTGTTAATCTAGGCAATTTATATTTTTGTAAATATTCATCCATTTCTCCTAAATTGTTATATTTATTGCCATATAATTGGGTGAAATAGTTTTTAATGGTTGCCTTAGTTTCCCCTTCATTAGAGGTGAGGTCTCCATTTTGGTCTTTGATACTGTCAATTTGGTTTTCTTCTTTCCTTTTTTTTATTATCTTTTTTCAAAATACCAGCTTCTAGTCTTATTTATTAATTCAATACTTCTTTTACTTTTGATTTTATTAATATCTCCACTAATATTTTTTAATTTTAAACCCTTAATTTCTGTGCATTGACTTATAGTTTGAAGAGTGGCAAGGATAGGCAACGGGGGTCAAGTGACTTGCCCAGGGTCACACAGCTGGGAAGTGTCTGAGGCCGGATTTGAACCTAGGAACTCCCGTCTCTAAGCCTGGCTCTCAATCCACTGAGCTACCCAGCTGCCCCTCTCCATTAATTTTTAGTATTTCTAATTTAGTTTTCATCTGGGGATTTTTAATCTGCTCGCTTTCTAGTTTTTTAAGTTGCATGCCCAATTCATTAATCTCTGCCCTCCCTAATTTGTTAATATATGCACTCAAGGATATAAATTTCCCCCTGAGTACTGCCGTGGTTGCATCCCACAGAGTTTGGTAGGATGTCTCATCATTGTCATTCTCTTCAATGAAATTGTTGATTGTTTCTATGATTTCTTCTTTGACTAATTGGTTTTGGAGAATCCTATTATTTAATTTCCAATTAGTTTTTGATTTGCCTGTCCAGGTACCCTTACTAATTATTATTTTTATTGTATTATTATCTTAGAAGGTTACATTTATTATTTCTGCACTTTTGCATTTGTTTGCAATGTTTCTATGCCCTATTACATGGTCAATCTTTGTGAATGTACCATATGCAGCTGAAAAGAAGGTGTATTCCTTTTTGTCCCTATTTATTTTTCTCCACATATCAATTAAATCTAAATTTTCTAGGACTTCATTCACCTCTCTTACCTCTTTCTTATTTATTTTTTTGGTTTGATTTATCTAGATCTGAAAGAGGAATATTTAGATCTCCCACTATTATGGTTTTAATATCTATTTCCTTCTTGAGCTCTGCCAGTTTCTCCTTTATGAATTTGGATGCTATCCCATTTGGTGCATACATATTGAGCACTGTTATTTCCTCATTGTCTATACTGCCTTTTATCAGGATGTAATTACCTTCCCTGTCTTTTTTAATCATATCTATTTTTACTTTGTCTTTTTCAGAAATCATAATAACCAATCCTGCCTTCTTTTTCTCATTTGACTCCCAAAAGATTTTGCTTAAGCCCTTAACCTTAAACTTGTGTACGTCTACCAGCCTCATATGTGTTTGTTGTAGACAACATATAGTAGGATTTTGCTTTCTAATATACTCTACTATTTGCTTCTGTTTTATGAGCGAGTTCACCCCATTCACATTCAGAGTTGTAATTATCAGTTGTGCATTAGCTGACATTTTTGTATCCTCCCTTAGTCCTACACCTTCTTCTTACACTATTTCCTTTTAAACCAGTGGTTTGCTTTAAGCCAGTATCCCTTATCCCCTCCCTTGATTAACTTCCCTTTCTATAACCTCCCTTATTATTCCCCTATTTTTATTTTTAAAGGCCTAATGAATTCTGTCCCCCTTCTTCTCCCCTCCTTTTTTTGACCTCCCCACTCCCCTGCTCCCATTGGTTTATCCCTTCTGACTTTCTCAGTAGGGTTAGATAGAGTTTTATATGCCAATGGATAATATAGCTACTCTTCCATTTCTGGGTTGATTACCCTGAGAGTAAGGTTTAAATATTACCTCTTAATGCTCTCTTCCTCTCCTTCTTATAATAGTATTTGTCCCCTCCCCTTCCCATGCCCTCTTTGTGTGTAATAGAATATCCTATTTTTCTTATTCACTCAAGTTTCTCTTGGTGTCCCCTACTATTCACCCCTCTCTTCCCCACCCCCCCATGTCATCTTAGACCATTTAGTATTCCACCCTCTTCCTAGGAATTATTCTTCTGATTACTATAATAGTGAATACTATAATAGTGAATAGAGTTCTTTTAGAGTGGAGGCTACCAGATCCTGTGTGATCCTGATTGGTGCTCCTTGATATTTGAATTGTCTCTTTCTGCCTTCTTGTAAGATATTTTCTTTTACTTGGAAGCTCTTGAATTTGGCTATTATATTCCTGGGGGTTGTCTTTTCTGGGTCTAGTGTAGAGGGTGATCTATGGATCCTTTCAATGTCTATATTGCCTTCTTGTAGAACTTCAGGGCAATTTTGCTGAATAATTTCTTTTAGTATGGAGTCCAAATTTCTATTAATTTCTGCTTTTTCAGGAAGATCAATGATTCTCAGATTGTCTCTTCTAGACCGGTTTTCTTGGTCTGTCACTTTCTCATTGAGATATTTCATGTTTCCTTCTATTTCATCAGTCTTTTGACTTTGTTTTATTTGTTCTTGCTGTATTGAGAGGTCATTAGCTTCTAATTGCTCAATTCTAGCCTTTAGGGACTGGTTTTCAGATATAATCGTTTGGTTTTCCTTTTCAATCTGGTCATTTTTGGTGTTCAATTTGCTTATCAGTTCATTTGATTTCTGAGCCTCACTTTCCAATTGCAAAATTCTGCCTTTTAAACTGTTATTTTCTTGCCAGATTTCTTCCATCTTTCTCATCAGCTCTGATTTGAACTCTTCAATAGCTTGTGACCAGTTTTCATTATTTTGGGAAGGTTTGGATATGATTACTTGTTTGTTCTCCTCTGCTGTTTGCTCTGTTGTCTGGATTTTCTCCATGTAAAAGTTGTCGAGTGTTATAGATTTCTTCTTGATGATCTTTCTTTTCTGGGGTTTCTGATTTTGGCTTGCCATTGTTAGCTCAAAGCCTTCTCAGGTTCTCTAGGTTCCCGAGGTCTCAGGTCTAATTGTTTTTGGGTTCACGCCTCCTCATGGTCTCCCCTCCTGCCCCTCTGCCTGAGGCTCCTTTAACAGTCTCAGGGCATTGCTTCCACAGCTGTGCTCTCATCTCCAAAGGGTTCCCACTAGAGGTCCCAGCCTGCTCTCAAGATCCTTGTCCTCGCCTAAGGCAATGCCTTCACCTGGGGCAGAGCTCAGGGTCTGTATTCAAAGACACTGTGCATTCTTTAGCCTCTTGGGGTCCTAAGTCTTGCTACTCTCAGGAACAGGCCCTGGAGCTGCCAATGATTTAATGGGTGCCCCAAACCTACTTTAACTCTTGTGAGCTGGCCTTTGCGTTATACACGTGGTGTGGGGGGTGAGGGAGGGGCTTCCTCAACTCATGTTTTAGTGAGAGCTGTTTCACCCGTTTATAGTGTGGAAATGCCCCGATTCCATGTACCTTTAATGCTGTGCCCTGTTTTGGGGTCCCTTCATTCATCTGGATTTGATTTTATGTCCCCTTGAGGAGTCCTTTATGCTTTGGTTAGGAGAGATTAAGCAGCTTCTTTTTACTCTGCCAACATCTTAACCAGGAACTGAGAAAAGACTCTTGGTATAAACAAACAATATACTATTCTCTCTATATTCATTTTTACAAAGAAGGATTTTATTGGTCAGGGAAGGGGAGAAGTATAGAAGAAGAAGATATGAGAATATAATGGTGATGAAAAAAAACAAAGAGGAAGAAAATACTTGAGACAGCTGGAAAGCACATCAGAGCAACTAGACATGGACTGATAAAGACCTGAGTTCAATACTGGCCTCAGGTAATCAGTTAGCTAGGTGACCTTCTACAAGGCATTTATCCCCTTAGTTTTCTCATCTGTAAAATGGGAGAAATAACAGTACCTACTTTGTAGGATTTTAGAGAGGAAAAAATTAGTATATTTATTAAGATGTTTTGCAACTTTTAAATAGCTAATGTTAGCTATTATTATTGGGCAAAATCTTTTAAAACATATGCAATAGAGAAAAAGCAAAATTCATAAGTGTAGATAAACTGAGAAGTGTTGATGATACCATGTTAAATTGAAAATTTGCTTTAAATTGACATAAATTGTATGTTAGAGAGATTCACAGTTACTTATAGAACACTGTACTTTGAATATGAAAATGTTAACACTTATAGATGTTTGCCAGGTTCAAAATGAGAATAAAAAATATTTTTAAGAGAATGAAGTAATGCTTGTACTAAGTACAAAATTTTATCTACCTTGTTAAATTTTCAATTAGTTATATATTGTATTAAGTAATCATAATATGGGGCAGCTGTGTAACTCAGTGGATTGAGAGCCAGGCCTAGATATGAGAGGTCCTAGGTTCAAATCTGACCTCAGATACTTCTCAGTTGTGTGACCCTGGGTAAGTTACTTAACCCCCATTGCCTAGCTCTTACTACTCTTCTGGCTTGGAGCCAATACTGTGTATTGGCTCCAAAACAGAAGGTAAGGGTTTAAAAATAAACAAGCAAACAAGCAAACAAACAAATAAATAAATAATCATAACTAGAGAGCTATGAATCTCCATTAGAGTAGTGTAGCTCCTTCCCCTGGTCAATAACTAGTCACTGTTTTAGGATCAATCATCAACTGTGTGTGTCTCCAATTTTGATTCAAATCTTAATTTGGGATAGCCACAAGCTAATTGTATGGCCCAATCCAGAAGATCAAAAGGGAAATCATAAAAATAGATCAAGATATGAAACAACTACATCCCTTCAAGTTCATGATTCTGAGGAAGACACAGAATGAGTGGAAGAGTTAGAGAAAGTTAGCATATATAGGAGAACCCAAAGGAGTGAAAATTGGAGACTCAATAGAATAGTATGAGTAGAGGGAGGTTCCTACCTGCTCAAGGTGTCCCTTTGAGATAAAATAGAGGTTTATTGAAAAAAAACAAACAAACAAGAATTCCTGAAACCTCAGGAGCCATTCTGGACATGGTATACAAAACATTATCAAAAGCTGACTGTGAGCCTTCTTCTGTTGTAGCTACCATAGAGCTGATTCCTTCTGGTGGAAAAGAACAGCTAAAGGAGAATGACTAGAAGGGAGGAAACATCACCATTACTGATGAGATGAAGTCAGAGAGATGAACAACTAGGATGTGGATTTTGGATGGTTTCAGTAGGGGGGAAAGTGGCATCATGGCAGGGAACTAGAGCAGAAAAACACTAACAGATGAGGATACAATGACAGAACACATAAGTAAGGAACAGCACACATTTCTATTAATTGGGGGCCCATCCATATTAAACTAACTGTAAGTTATTGGTACTGTGCACATGGCTAAGAAAGGTTAGCCCACCAGAAAGAGAAAATGCTCTTAACTTGCTAGGACCTGAAGGTTCTCTCTTTTTTAAAGTGAAAGCATCATTTAGAGAATTAATATGACTAAATATATATGTATATATATATGTATATACGTATACATATATATGTATATACATATATATTTCCTTTTTAGGAGCAGACGCTAATTGGAGAGAAATTGGGCTGATTCACTCCCTAGAAAACCCCTCTTTTTTTTCTTTTGAGGGCCCTCCCACAAAGCTAAGGCAGGTAGGAATCACAGTGACTTAGAATCAGGAAGATCTGAGTTCAAATACTACCTTAGATATTTTCTAAGCTGTGTGACTATACGCAAGTCACTTAAACTGCTAATTGCTCTAGTTTATTAATCCCTAAAATGGGGATAATATTTGCATCTGTCATAAAAGGTTGTTAAAAGGACCAAATGAGATAATATTTATCAATCACTTAGAATAGTTCCTGTTTCATAGTAGGCATTTAATATATTATTTCCTTCCTTTCTCCATTCCTTCTACCATGGTAGTATAATCAGTCATGAAGTCTGTTCCCAGGCAGAAATTAAAATTTACCAGAAAGGGTAGAGGTTTTCTTAATTGGCAACAGGCATTTCTATTTTATTTTACAGTGCAAGTAAAATCTGTTATGTTTCATACTTTATGGATACTTGTAAAGATGATTGTCTACCTCTGTAAATACTGTCAAATACAAATATTTCCTAGTTTCATTTCAGGGTGTAGATTGAGTACATTAGTAGTATGAGAAAGCTGATGGGCACAGCCAGATATAGACATTGTTAGGTTTCACTTGAAAGGGAACAAAAGAAATAGAGGGAAAAACATTGAGGATTAGGGGATTTAGCATAGTGATCATGGACCTTTCATAGAGCATCTGAAATATCTTATTTAGAAATATTATACATGAGGGAAAAGTGAATATAGATTTCAATTCAGTGAATTTCACTAATTTAATGGTGAATTTATCCCTGATTTTGTCTTCAATAATAAATTTAATTTTTAAAACAAATTTTTGGTTTTCTCTCACTTTCCCTCTTTCTCTCTGCCTCTCTCTCTTCTCTCTCTTTCTGTCTCCTTCTCTCTGTCGTCCTCAAAGTGGCATTGTATAGAATTCAAAATTGAAGTCTTTTTCCAACATAAATAAGAAAAAAAAATAAATCATTGCTTCTTCTTGTAAGATACAAATTATCAAAGCAATATTTGTTCTATGTTTGGATGAGGACAGAGGTAGAGGAAACAACTGAGCAGAGATGATGCATGGAAACTGATCATAAAAAGTCCCTTGCATATTTATTCCCAAAGAAGTTCCTTACCTGGAAGTAGCGTTAGCAATATTGGCCCCCATAATTGGATTTTTCTATGTCAATGAATCCATAGTATCATCAATATTAGAGGCTTGAATCTACCCATACCACCTCCTCCAGCGGTCTCATCATGAGGAAGATCATAGGAGTAAATTCAGGGTGAAAATGCAGACTAAAACCCGTAACATACTAATATAATATACTATTAATAATATTAATTTAAATATTAATATAATAAATAATATATTAATTAGCTTAATTAAAAGTCAATTTTTAAACAGACTTTCTTTCTCATGCAAGGACACAATGCCACTTTGGTGGCAGTAGACAATCTTACCAATATAGTTGACTTATGTCTGCATCTCTCCACCTTTCCACCACACATGAATTTACTATTGTTTAAGCCATCTGCCTATTCCTGGAGGAACATGTTATATTCTACAATCCTTCCTTTCATTAACATGTTATTAATATTCCTAGTTTATCTCCCACGTTTGTACTACACTTCCTATTGAAATGTCATAGTTGCCTGACTATAGCACAGCCCTTGAACGTTCCCAGATGCATGAACTTATAACCCTGGAATAAAAAGCCTCCTACCAGCAGAGTGACCATGCTGTTCTATTGCCTACCATTGAATTTGACCAATATAAATTTGATCCACTTGTCTATTCTGAGGATGTATCTTTTATGCAAACCTCAATTTGTACTCTCACTTCTCCCCAACAATCATTTTATCTACTAGATTGCACTATTAAATACATACCTAAGGGATGATTCAGTCATATACTTAGTGATGAAAGAACATTAGAAATCACTAAATCAAATCTACTCATTTCATAGATGAGGAAGCTGAGATTGTTTGATCGGTCTTTCTTTCTTGCTGAAGTTTACGGATATAATGTAACAAATTTAGGATTCTAATTCCTGTCTTATGATTCTAATCCAGGTCCTTTCCCACTATAACACTTTTTTTTTAATTCACGAAAGATTTCCACAGTGGGACAGTGAGACAATATGGTACAGTCAAAAAAGCCTTGAGGTTAAAAATAAGAATGCTTTTTTTTTTAAATCAGAAGTTTTTTATTTAAATCCTAATCCTAGCCTTTCTTCCTACTTTGTGACCTTGAAACAGTGACTTCATTATTTTGTGACTTAGTTCCCCCTCTGTGAAATGAAATGAACTAAATGACCTCTGAGTTGCTCTCTTTTGATACTTCTGGTAGGTCTAATATGAGGATAAAATCAGACAAAAATCATAAGACATTGACTTTTAAAATAATCTGTATATTTCCTATGTCTCTTTTAGCCTTGAGTCTTGGCATAAAACTTATATAACAGGCAAAATAATAGAACATTTTAGTATACGTCTGCAAATGTTTCTGTGTTTGTTTGTTTTGGAGGGGAGATTGAGATGTATAGTTATTTCTTCCCAATTAACTGCTGAGGTAAGGCATTCTCATTTTATAGATGATTAGATGGAGAACTGGAGACATACAATTTTCTTCCAAATGACATATTAAGTTAGTAGATGAACCCAGATGAAAATCCATATTGCCGCATATTCATTCCTTACTCAGACCACTGAGTCATCCCTGCCTCTACTGGAAAGCTTGTTAGTCATAGATCCATTTATATGGAGGAAATCTTGAACCTTTCCAATGAAACTGAGAAACAAGCCTGCTTGAAATGAACTATGGAAGAGGTTAAGCATTTGCTTCTTTCCAGACAAAGCCAGTGATCTTTCTTCAAAAGATCACTGCTATTTTGGAATTCTGTTGTAAACCTACCCGAGTTCATTTGACATGATTTTGGGTTGCACTGCTAAAATATTTCAGGATAATTATAGAAGTATAATACACTGTTATTTGTCAAAGAGGAGAAAAAATCCTTCAGACCATATCATTTTTCAGACTATTTGTAGATCAGGCAAAGACTACAAGTAGAGAACATGAATTATCTGCAAGTTTCTTTGAATAATTCAATACCTACCGTGCATGATTCTAATTGTTTCAGCAGCATCTTGGCTAAAAATAAATAACTTTACAGCTTAAGTTTTGCCCATAGTTTTATTTTGCTTACAATGGTTTCATGTGTTCCCTGAGCCATTGTTGGGAAACCCCATCTAGACTGACCACATATACACTAAAGAATGTGTTAACAATCCAAGTGAAATAAGAGATAATAAGCCTCTTTATTTAGGAATGTCCTGGGAACTACCTTCAACCCCAAATGAATAAAATTAGTGTACTAATTCTGAGAAATGAAGGAACAAAACCAAACTTAGTGAATCCCCTACCTCAATCCCTGAGATCCCACCTCATGTGCCTAACACTGATTCTATCAAGAAAATCTAAGACTATCAAAGTAATATTAATTTGTCCTACACTGAATCATTGGTAACTAAAGTACATCAAACATTCATTTAATTAATTAACCTAAAATTTATTTAACCCTACTGAACCATTTGCAAAGGAAAGAGAGGACCTAAACACGACCTTGAGGAACTTGTGATGTAATTGAAAGAATGTATTAAAAATCAGCAAATTAGGGAACTGCTCATCTGTTTGCAATCTAAGTCATTATTAAACTTGCATTATTAGGAAACAATAGCTGTGTAGAATTCAGAAGCTTAAAGGTCCTTTTGGGTTTTATTTTGTAAGTATATCTGAAACATGTATTTTCTTTATAAAATCCATGCCAAATGTCATACTCTTTTCACCTGAAAACCCTCCAGTGATGAAGAACCTTCTGCCTCCAAAAGCAACCCATTCCATTTCTAAAGAGCTTTTTTTGTTATACTATTTTTTTCATATTCTTCCAAAATCTGTTCTACCACCCTGTAACTCCTAACCATTTATTCTAGATCTGCTTTCTGAGGTCAAACAGAATAAACCTAATTCCTCTTTCACATAATAGTTACCCTTCAAATTCTTTAAAATGACTATATCTTTATCACCCAAGATTAAACTCCTCTTTCCTCATTTCCTTCAGTGAATCCTATATGGCATAGACTTCAGTAATCTCACCGTTATGCATGGCTCTCTGTGTTTCTCCAATTTGTCCATCCTCAAATGTGGTGACCGGAATACAGTATTTCAGATGTAAGCTGACAAAAGCAAAGAATCTGTTATGTTGTCAAAGAATTGTGGTTGTGTCCGTATAGAAATACCTTTCTCCTTCTATCTTTTTATAACTGAGTGGATAAGCAACAAGAAAATTATTCCAGGCTGAGAAGTTCTGACTTATTTATGATCAGAGAGCCGGTAAGAGTCAGAAGTGAGATTTGAACCTAGTTTTTTTCTGACACCAACATTCTATCCATTATATTATATGACCTTGCAGAGAATATAGAGGGACAATTACCTTCTTAGTTGTAGACACTATTCTTCAGCTAGTGCAGACAAATATAGATTTTAAGGCTACTATTAGGCAGTATTAACTCATATTGACCCAGAATTTCACTGAAATTGAGATTTCTGTGTGAGTAGTTGCCTTTGGAGGCAATGAGTTCATTGGAAGCAATGTTACATCATAGGAACTCTTAAAATGAATTAAGAAAACTGGTTTTGGGGGCAGCTAGGTTGTACCATGTATAGAGAGCCAAGCCTGGAATTCAGAAGACCTGGGTTCAAATATGACCTCAGACACTTTCTAGATGTGTGATCCTGGTTAACTCTGTTAACTCTGATTGCCCAGTCCTCACCACTGAATTGTTTCTAAGACAGAAGGTAAGGATTTAAAAATAAAAAAGAAATATATTTTTACAATACGAACATAGACATATTACACACTTAAACCCCTTAATGAATGAGTAAAGGAAAATTAAAATCATTGCCATTTTTCAAAAGACTCTATTGTTATCTTGGAGACTTGATTTGCTGATAATAGACTTTTACAACTGTGGAGCATATAACATTTCTCTTACTAAATATGTTATTTTCCTGTTTCTGTTCCCTTTATTTTGCATCAGTTCATATAAGTCTTGCCAGTTTTTTTCAAAACTCATCCTGTTTATTATTTCTAATGAAACAATAGTATTATATTACAACCATGTACAGCAAATTGTTCATCCATACCCTAAGAGGTGGACAACTCTTCAGGTTCTAATTCTTTGCTTCTACAAAATGAGCTGCTAAAATATTTTGGTTCAGATAGATCCTTTTCCTTTACCTCTGATATGTTTGGGATGCAGACCCCGTAGTGGTACTGCTAGGTCAAACAACATGCATGGTTTTGTGGCTTCTTGAGTATGGTTCTATATTGTTCTATAGAATGGTTATTTCAATTCACAGTTTCACTAACAGTGTAATAGTGTTCCAATTTTGCCACATTACCTCCAACACTTACTATTCTCCTTTTTGGTCAAATAGCTAATCTGTTAATATCTCAGAGTTGCTTTAATTTGCATTTCTCTAATCAATAGTGATATGGAACATTTTTTCAAATGACTAGAGATAGATTTAATTTCTTCAGCTGTGAACTATCTATTCATATCCCTTGACCATATTTTTTCCTTGTGGAATGCTTTGAATTCTTATAAATTTTACTCAGTTCTCTATCTATTTGGGAAATGAAACTTTTGTCAGACACGCTTGCTATAATTTTCTCCAAAATTTGTCATTTTCTTGCCAATCTTGGCTGTATTGGTTTTATTTGTACAATTTTTTTAATTTAATATAATCAAAATTATCTATTTCATTTTTCATAATACTCTCTCTGTCTTGTTTGGGTATAAATTCTACCTTCATCTGTAAGTCTGACAGGTAAACTTTTACATTTTCCTCCAATTCATGAATGATGTTACCCCTTATTTCTAGATCAAGTAGGCATTTTGATTTTATACTGGTGTATAGTGTGAATGTTAGTCCATACGTAATCTCTGCCATCCTACTTTCCAGTTTTCACAGTAGTTTTGCCAGATAATGAGTTTTTCCCCCCAAAGGTTGGATCTTTGGTTTTATTCAACACTAAAGTGCTATGGACATTAGTTGTCATGTGTTGATCACTGAATCTAATTTATTAATCCATTACTTTATTTATTAATCAGTACAAGATTGTTTTGTTGATTACATCTTTATAGTGTGATTTGGGATCTAATACAGGAAGACTTCCTTCATTCATATTTTTTCATTAATTCCCTTAATATTCCTGTAGTTTAGTTCTTCTAGATGAATGTTAATTTTTAAAAGATATTTTATTTTCCCAACTACATATAATACCAATTTTAGCATATATTTTCCAAAATTATGAGATCCAAATTTTTCCCTTTCTCCCCTCCCCCTTCCATGAAATAGTAAGCAATTTATATGGGTTATGCATGTATTATCATAAGAAACAGATTTCTATATTGGTCATTGTTGTAAGAGAATTCTCATATAAATCCAAAATCCCAAAATAAAAGCATAATTACTAAAGTGAAAAAGAGTATGTTTTCATCTGTATTCTGAATCCAAAATTTCCCACCCCCTCAGAGGTGGATAGAATTCTTCATCAGAAATTCTTCAGAACTGCCCTAGATCATTGTTTTACTGAGAGTAGCTAAGTCTTTCAGTTGATCATCATATAATATTGTTGTTATTTTGCACAATTTTCTACTTGCTTTGCTTATTTCATTCCACATCAGTTCAGGTAGGCCTTTCCAGCTTTTTCTGATATCTTCCTACTCATCTTTTCTTAAAAGTACTATAGTATTCCTTCACTATCACATATCACAATTTTTTCAGCCATTCACCAATTGATGGAAAACTCCTCAATTTCTAATTCTTTGCCACCACACACACACACACACACACACACACAAAACTGCCATAAATATTTTTTTGTAAAAGTATGTTCTTTCTCCCGGCTTTTATAAAATCTCTTTGGCATATAGAACTAGTAGTGGTATTGCAGGATCAGAGGGTATGCACAGTTTTATGGACCTTTGAGCATAGTTCAAAATTTCTCTCCAGAATGGTTGGATCAGTTCACAACTCCACCAACAATGTAATAGTTTCACACATTTTCCACATCCCCTCCAACATTTATCATTTTTCTTTACTTTCATATTAATCAATATGATAAGTGAGGTGGTACTTCAGCTTTGTTTTAATGTTCATTTCTCTAATCAAGACTGATTTATAACATTTTAAAGTATGATTATCAATAGCTTTAATTTCTTCTTCTGAAAATTGTTCATATCCTTTGACCATTTGTTAATTGTGGAATTACTTGTATTCTTATAAATATGACTTAATTCTCTATATGTATGGGAAATGTGATAACTAATAATAAATTCAGTCCCTGAACCACTTAAATTAGAGCCAGAAGACCTGTCAACTCTGTCAAATCTAAAACAGGCTATCCTCTTTGCCTCTGCTCTAGACATCCCAGATTACAACAAACCATTTACTTTTTATGTACATGAGAAGAGAGGAGGTAGCTTCAGATATTTTAACTCAAACTTTGGAACCTTATCAATGTCCAATTGCTTATTATTCAGCCCAGGTGGACCCAGTAGCTTCAGGAGCACCACCATGTCTTAGAGGCATAGCTGCCAAAGTAACAAAAACTTTAGTATTAGTACCAAAAACTATTGATTTAGTATTGGGATGCCCATTAACAATTATGTGCCCACATGAAGTATAAGCACTGTTGCTAAGACATAGAACATAGGCATTTTCTGATCAAAGAATTACAAAATATAAAATAAATTTATTAAATAATGAAAATATTGCTTTAAAATGTTGTACAACTCTTAATCCTGGCACCTTGCTTCCTGATTTACCAATCTCAGGAGAACCATTATACAATTTTGAAACACTAGTGTCCATGGCTGAAAAGCCCCGAGATAATCTCCTGGACACTCCTTTAGACAATCCAGATCTAGTCTTATTTACTGATGGTTCATATTTTAGGAGGAATGGCATACACTACACTGGAGCTGCTGTAGTCACAGAATTTGCCACTGTGTGGTCAGCTTCACTGCCCTCAAATATAAGTGCTCAAGGTGCAGAATTCATAGTCCTAAAACATGCCTGAATAATTGCTAAAGATAAAAAGGGAACAATTTATACAGATTCTAAATACACATTTGGAATTTGCATTCAGTGAGTATATTATGGCTTCAGAGAGAATTTGTAACCTCAGCCAGAAAATCTATAGCTAATGCAAAATTTATTAATGAAGTTCTTTCTGCTCTCCAGCTACCTGAAGCCCTAGCTATAGTCCATTGCTCTGCCCATACAGGTGGCACTGACCCTGTCTTTAGGGGAAATGACTGGGCAGATAATGCTGCAAAGCTAGAGGCCATAGAAGGGCCTGAATTATGTGTGCAGTCTGCACTACCTGCCAAGCATATAACCAGCATGCCTTTTGTGGCAAAGTTTTGGTGGGTGTCCTCTACCTTATACACCTTTTTAACACCTGCAAATTGATTACATAACAATGCCAAACGCTGGACAATATTAATGTTGTCTAGTCAGTATGGATCAAATGACCAGATGGCCAGAAGCATTTCCTACTGCTTGAGACACAGGGGTTTTTGTTGCTAAGGTACTTTTAAAAGAAATCATTCCTCATTTTGGTCTGCCTGCACCTATTGATTTGGACAGGGGAAGTCACTTTACCAATTCAGTTTTATCTGAAATATATTCCTGTTTGGGGATAACTCCCAAATTCCATGTACCATATCACCTCTAGAACTCAGGCCAAATCTAAAGGATGAATAGAAAACTTAAAGCTATGATTGGCAATTTATGCACTGAGACACATTTAAAATGGCCTGAAATTCTCCCTCTAGCTCTGTTGTATCTTAGGAGCTGGCCCAGGGGTGATTTACACATCTCATCATATGAGATGCTTCTTAGACATCCCCCTAAACAGGCTAAGCCTTTTTCTCAGACATATACATCACTATTAGGGGGAAATACTTCTACTGCTTCCTATATACAGGAATTGCAGCATAAACTGTGAGAACTCCATGTATCTGGAGCTGCTGTACAAACAGTACCAATAGATTTTTCACTTCATGACCTTAACCCAGGAGACAAGGTGTATATAAGGAATTTCCAGCACACTGGAGTAACTCAGCCTTCCTAGGAAGGTTCATTTCAAATATTGTTAACTGCTCCAACAACTATAAAATTTGGAGAAAAGGACTCTTGCATTCATTGCTCACATGTAAAGAGAGCACCTTCTAATGAAAATGATTGATTATATCCTATCACAAGTATTGGAGATAATAGTCCATAAAAAAGTAGACACTATTTTTGGGAACAAATCAAATTCCTGAATTTTAATGTTACTATTGCCTTTTATTTTAATAATACAATATTTGATTTTTTTCCTCTTTTTTATTTCTTGTACTTAAAGTACATAAAATCAATATTAATCTTTTTTGATTCTGCAGTAATATGTTTAAAATATATTTGCTATAATATTAATGCATACCCAAAAGCCTTAGACTATGGCAACAGGCCAATTACTGATAAATGCTATTATACTGTGATTAATGATTCTGTCTGATTCCAGGAGAAAGGAACAAAAGAACCACAAGGTCTAGGAGACCAACCAGTCCCTTTGGGATTGATGGGAAACTGCACAGTGCCATGTAACACAAGGTCAAAAAAAGACCATACCAATTCAAGTAGGATTTTTGAACTTTTAGTCCAATACTAAAGGACTTGAACCTAGTGTGAGACCAGAAGTTGTGAAGCTTGACATATGTTAAGATGCAGGACACTTTGTACCACATTGCCAGTCAAGTACCAAAGTTTGGCCATCATCCTGGCTCACCCTATCCCTGAGAGTAAAGGTAAAATCAGACAAGGGAAAGACACTTCCCTTTTACATAAAAATCTGGTCCTCTTTTCTCTTCTATGGTTTGGCAACTTGCTGTAGTCTTGGCTGTCAATGGGTAACTGTAATATTACTGCATTTTGTCATATAGATTTATGGGACAGAATTTACTTTAAACTGGACCCTAATACAAGGGCCTGATATGAATTTACTATTGTTTACTTAAGAACATTTTATATGCATAGATTTTTAATATTTTGATCCTGATTTTGAATTTTTTTATTTCTCCCAAAATTTAATTTTTCTTCTATTTTTTCTTTTTTATGATATTGGTTTTTCTTTTGATAATTGACTCTTATACTCCATAACTCAATGATGTATTCTTTGCTTAGCTGGGTGTTGGTCAACACCCTCTTCAGGGGGATTGTATCTTTATAAAAATCCAAGTTTTAATATAAATCCAAGATTTATTTGAGAAAATTTTCAGGAAAAGAAGCCTTCTTTGAATCCAGAAAATGAACTATTTGGAGAAAGATGCCTAAAGAAACACACACCGAATCGACAATCCAGAAGGAACTTTGGGGTGCAATTGTTTGAACTTAAAGGAATTGAACCCAATTATTTTGAATTGTAAACTCGTACACCAAAGGGGATTGCCCCCTAATTGACTTTTTGTCAATGTGTCTAGCAAAACATTAGTTTTGCTCTCTCTCTCTCTCTTCTATTTTCCATCTTATCTCTAACTATTGTAGTTAGAAGATTTTTAGGGGTACAAGATGATTATGTCAAATGATCAATTGGGGAGACAAGTCTCCCAAAACATCACAGGGGAGATTATTATAATGAAATTAAATCTGCCCTGCCCATCTTTAGATTTAAACACCAAAAGTGAGAACATCTCTACTTAATTCACAAGTTGGGAGGTCTGTGACCCATGTGTGCTAGAGTAGGTGACGAATCAGAATTTACAGATGCCTCCTGGGCAATCCTAAGAAAAGCATCTGTTGTGATTGGACATGTAAACTAAGAGGAAGGCACAGGAAGTGACAAAAGAAGCCCCTTTAAAAGAGAGTGACAACTTCCTGTAGCAGTCTTCTTCTGGTTCATGACTTGGACCTGGAGGAGAGCTGGACCTGGGACCCTGAGACCTTGGTGAGACTGTTCTTAAATATTTCCCTTAGAACTACATGTGGTGAGTGTAAAGACTAAGTCTTCCTGAACTTCTCTAAAGAAACTTCTTCCCTTTCAAAAGAGACTCTGTGATTGAAGCTTTTGCTTCATTCACCTCCAGGGCCCTCCGGCCCTCCGGCTCTCCAGTCCTCCAGCCCTTTGCCCTCTGCTATCCAGTCTTGGACTCAAGTTTAAGCCTCTCTCAACTGAGGACTAATTATATCTGCCTTGGTTAAACTAGGGGGCTGGAGTAAATTACCTAGTGTGTTAGATTACTTATCCTATCTTATCCTCTTTCTGATTTTCTTATTTTCTCTTCCTCTCCTCATTTGTAAATAAACTTCCATAAAAGTCAATTTGACTTGAGGTTATTCTTTAATTGGGGATTGATAATTATACAATTCCCTGGTGATGAAACCTTTTAATATTCACCCAACCAAAACCCCTTTTTACCCCTTATATAAATGAGACCTTTATCAGAGAAATTTGCTGTAAATACCCCCCCACACACACACACCATTTTGTTGGTTCCCTACTAATCTTGCTTACATTTGTTCTGTTTGTACAAAAATTTTTAAAATTAATATAATCAACATTATAAACTTTTCATCTTGTAATGTTCTTTATCTCATTTGGTCATAAAGTCTTCCCTTCTCCATAGAACTGGTAGGTAAACTATTCTATTTTCTCTTAATTAACTTATGATATCACTCTTTCTGTCTTAGCCACATATGCATTTTGACCTTATCTTGGTTTTAGGGTGTGAATATATCTTTTTTCTGCCATACTGTTTTCTAATTCTTTCAACATTTTTTTTTGTCAGAGCAAGTTGTTATCCAAAAAACTGGGGTCTCTGGTTTTATCAGACAGTAGATTACTAAGGATATTTACCCCTGTGTATATTGTGTGTCTAATATAATCCATTGATCTATCATTCTTTTTCTTTACAAGTACCAGATTGTTTTGATTATTACTGCTTTATAGTACAGTTGAAATTGTTACTTATAGGTCATCTTCCTTCAAGTTTTATTTTTTTACTCATTCCCTTTATATTCTTGACCTTTTCTTCTTCTAATCAATTTTGTCATTATTTTTCCTAGTTTTATAAAATAATTTTTCGTAGTTTGGTGCTATAGCACTAAGTAGATTAATGTAATAGAACTGTCATTTTTATTATATTATCTGGCCTAATGATAAGAAATTAGAATTTTTCCAATTGTTTAGATCTGACTTTATTTGTATGAAAAGTGTTTTGTAATTGTGTTTTGTTTTGGCAAGTAGATTCCCAAATATTCAATATTATTTAAAATTATTTTAAGTGGCATTTGCCTTTCTATCTCTTGCTATTGATCTTAGTTAATAATATATAAAAATGCTCATAATTTATATGGACTTATTTTGTACCCTGCAACTTTCCTAAGATAATAAGTATTTAAACTAGTTTTTAGTTGATTCTCTAGGAGTCATCACAACATCTGCCAAAGGAAGTTTCCTCATTGTCTATTTTAGCATTTTAGTACAATATTAAATAATATTGGTGATAATATGGGTCCTTGCTTCATTCTTTTTTTTTTTAACCCTTGTACTTCGGTGTATTGTCTCATAGGTGGAAGATTGGTAAGGGTGGGCAATGGGGGTCAAGTGACTTGCCCAGGGTCACACAGCTGGGAAGTGGCTGAGGCCGGGTTTGAACCTAGGACCTCCTGTCTCTAGGCCTGACTCTCACTCCACTGAGCTACCCAGCTGCCCCCTCCTTGCTTCATTCTTGATCATATTGGGTTATTTTAGATAGATACTTGATCATTTTAGACAGATACTACTTATCATTTTAAGGAAAACCCCCCTTATTCCTATGTTTTCTTATATCATACATGGGAATGGATGTTATATTATATGAAAGATTTTTTCTGCAGATTGAGATATCGAGATAATCATATGAATTCAGTAAGTTTTGTTATTGATATGGTTACATATACTGAAAGTTTTTGTAATATTAAACTAGCCCTATATTTCTGGAAAAAATCCCATCCATTCTTAGTGAATGATCCTTGTGATATGTCACCATGGCCTTCTTGCTAGTATTTTATTTAAAGTTTTTGCATCTATATTCATTAAGGAAGATGGTCTGAAATTTTCTTTCTCTGTTTAAGCATCCTTCCTAGCTTAAGAATCAGCACCATATTTGTATTGTAAAGAGAATTTGGTAAGACAATTTCTTTGCCTATCTTCTCAAATAGTTTATATAGCATTGGGATTAACTGTTCTTTAAATATTTTAAAGAATTCATTTGTGAATCCATTTGGCCCTGAGGATTTTTTTCTTAGGGAGTTCATTAGATGCCTTTTTCAATTTCTTTTTCTGAGATAGAACTATTTATGTATTGTAGGTCCAAATTTCTCTTCATTGATTCATTTATTCTCCTCTTTCTTCTCTATGGAGTAAGATAGGATTTTTTACACAAATGAATATCTTTGTTAATTCCCTCTCTGAGCTAATTTGATCAGAATGAGCTTTAAGCATTGCCCATTAAAGTCCTCATCTTCTCCTTCACTGTAATAGTTTTTCTCTCTGTGTCTGTCTCTGTCTGTCTGTCTGTCTTTCTTTCTCTCTATCTCTCTCTATCTCTGTGTGTGTGTATGTGCTTCTTTAAGTGAGACAATTTAGCGTGTTCTACTTTTCCATTCCCTTTTCTTTTAGTACAATTCTCTTTTTATTCCTTGATTTTTTTGCATATGATATAATCCTAGTCAACTTACTTCCATGCCCTCTGTCTATGTATACTCCTTCTAATTGCTCTAATAATGATAAAATTTTAAGAGTTACAAATAATCTTTCCATGTAGGGGTATAAACAGTTTGACCTTATTAAATTCCTTAATTTTTTCTTTCTTATTTACTTTTTTATACTTCTTTTAAGTCTTATATTTGAATAGAAAATTTTCTGTTTAGGTCTGGTCTTTTCATCAGGAATGTCTGGAAATCTCCCATTTTATTTAAGGACTATTTCCCCCCATAAAACAATGAACTTAGTTTTGCTGTATAGATGATTCTTGGTTGTAAGCTCAGGTCTTTTGCCTTCCAGAGTATCATATTCCAAGGCTTCTGATTCTTTAAAGTTGAAGCTCCTAAATCCTGTGTAGGGTTGACTGTAGTTCCATGATGTTGAAATAAATAAATAAATGAACAAACAAACAAATATATATATATATGAATATCAGGGCAGTTTCCTTTGATAATTTGTTGTAACATGATGTCTAGGTTTTTCTTTTTTATCATGGATTTAAGGTAATCTAATAATTCTTAAATTGTTTTGGCTAGATCTATTTTCCAAGTAAAATGTTTTTTTTAATGAAATATTTAATATTTTATTAATTTTTTAAATTTTGTTTTACTCTTTCATGATGCTTCATGAAGTCATTTGCTTCTACTTGCCGAATTCAAATTTTTAAGGAATTATTTTCTTCTGTAAGCTTTTTTTTTTCTTATTTAATTTTAAACCCTTAACTTCTGTGTATTGACTTATAGGTGGAAGATTGGTAAGGGTAGGCAATGGGGTCCAAGTGACTTGTCCAGGGTCACACAGCTGAGAAGTGTCTGAGGCCGGATTTGAACCTAGGACCTCCCGTCTCTAGGCCTGGCTCTCAATCCACTGAGCTACTCAGCTGCCCCTCTTCTGTAAGCTTTTGAATCTCCTTTCCCATTTGGACAATTCTACTTTTAAGGCATTTTTTTCTTCTTGCTTTGCTTTTATTTCTCTTCCCAATTTCCCCTCTGTCTCCCATTTAATTTTTTGAAATCATTTTTGATCATTTTTAGAGATGAGACCAATTTCCAATTTTCCTTTAATTTTTGCATATAACTGCTTTGATCTCATGGTCCCCTTCTGAGTCTATGCCTTGATCTTCCTTGTATCCATAATAATTTTATATGCTTAGGTTATTTTGCTCATTTTCCTAGTCTTTTTTCTCAGCTTTTATTTTAATCTTAAAAGTGTGCTTTGTTCTCAGGGTAGAGGAGACACTCTCTTAAACTTTAGTTCTGGGTTTCTGCAAATTTTATTTCATCCAAGGTGGAATGATGGCCATTGGGCTAGGAATTCTAAAAGGCACCTCCCACTGCTGATCCAGGCCCCACCAGGGCCTGCTGATGGCTTACAGAGCCCTAGATACTGTGAGTTCCCTTTTGTTGGGGCTCAGGGCCACAGGCCAATGCTCCAGGCATCACTTTGGTTTATAGGGAAGGCCTAGCCAGAAATACCATAGACTGCCTTGAGGTATGGTTCAGGTCCTATAAGAAGGGGAAATGGGATTATGGTTTGATTAGATATTTAAGGCTTGGTCACCAGAAATCGATTAACTCAATTTTGAAATAAAAGAGATCTAAGTCAGGATGGTTTTTATGGTGGTTTATTTACACTCAGGAAAGTTGAAGGTATGGAAATGAGAGAAACTGGCCTGGACTAGAGGACTGAACCAGGTAGGGATTCAGAGGGCCCAGCAGAGGGGGCACAGAGGTTAATTAAATAAGGCTTCTGGACACAAGGCCACCTCTAAGAAGAGAGGCCTCTTTAGAGGCTAGGGCCTTCAAGAACACTAAGGGAAAAGGAAAGAGAGTCAGGCCCAATTTACTCATGTGACAATTCAAAGGGAAGCCGCCTGAGGTCTCACCAGAGCTCCTCCAGTGCCAAGTTCAAAGCTCCAAAAGCCCTGCAGAGGAAGTGAACATCATATTTAAAGATAGCAGCTTTCATCACTTCCTGAGTCCACCTCCAGTTTCACGTGGACAAATGGTAGCCTCAACCTTGTTTTGGACTGCCCAGGGGGCAGGCACTTGTTTTTGATTTGTCACTTACTATCACTTGTGGGTCACAGACCTCCCACTCCCCACTTAATTCTAAATTGGGTGGGGTGACATTATTTCTGATGGCTAAAGCCTAAAGAATGAATGAGGGTGAGCTAATTCCATTTACACAGTCCTGATTGCAGACTTGGGAAGAGGCTCTGGGCCTCTCCTTAGGTTTGTATCATCTAGTTAATCTGCTGACTGTCTTGTGCTGCTGCTTGAGACCTTTCTTTGGGCTTGTGCTAGGGGTTGGGGACTTACTCCAGGATTATACTGGCCAGGATCACAGTGTACTGCTTTGTGCTGGGACTTGGAGACTCACTGCAAGCTTGGACATTGGCTCCAGGCCTCCTCTTATCCTTGAACTGGCCTGGGACACTGAAGATTGCTTTGAAGTGGAGGTTGGAGCATCCATGACAAGTCACTCAATATTTGACTAAATCATTTTCCTCCTCTGTTAGATGGTGAAAACATCAGCTTCTCCCCATTGGATTTTTAAGAGAGTTAAATATTTGTAAACCTTCAAAAATCTTAAATTGCTATTAAAAATGTTAGCTCTTATTTTAAAAGTTAACCAAACAAACTATTCTACCAACTAAGAGGAGCCATGCATCACCATCCCACAGAATCAAGAAAGTGCTATTAATATCTCATTCTTTCCCTGGAAAAAAATTTAAAAATAGAGAAATCTATCCTATGAGTCAGGAAAACTTGAAGGTTCAAGTCTCTTTCTTACACAATGATTATTTGATCCTAGGAAAGTCGTAGTGCTGAAGAAATTTCTATGGCATAATAAGAGGTTAAGAATAATTGAGAATAAAAGGAGGAAATAAAAGGTTCTAGTGGTACTAAATCTCAAATTATATTTCAAAGAATGATTAAAAATTTCATGCTGGTTAGAAATTAATTTAATTGTTAAGAAAGAGTCTAGATAAGTTAAAAAAACTAATATGTACAGAAGTACAATATTAAATAAATACTCAAATCAACATTATTTAGGTAAAGATTTACTTGATCATAAAAAATGGAAAACTGAAGCAATTTAGAAAAAATTAGATTTAGAACAATATGTTACACTGTACACAACAAAATCCAAATGGATAGATAGCTTATAGATGAAAAGTGACATAAGAAAATATAAGAGCTGGGAAGACATTAATTACTTTTATACCTATGGACAAGGGAAGGGATCTGACCTAAATAAATGATAGGAAGAATCACAAAAAATAAAATAGGCAATTTTTTAATCACATAAAATTTTATAATTTTTGCACACACAAACTATAGCAATTAAAATCAGCAGGAAAAGTGTATAAGTGGCAACAATATTTGCAGCACTTTTCTCTTAGATAAAGTTCTCTTATTTAAATTTATACTATATATGTATTATATATAAATTTATATCACATATATAAATTTATTATCTTATCTAAAATTAATAAGAAAAAAGATTTAAATTAAGAAAACTAAAAGCCATCTGCAATATTTAAATTGTTAAGGAATTGAAAAAGTTTTCAAAGAAAGAAATAAAGGTTATCAATGACCCTATAAAAATGTTAGAATACCACACATAATTAAATCAAATCATATAGAAGGTTCTATGTGACCTTTAGGTGATTGGCAAAGAAGGTAAAAGAGGAAATTAACAGATTTTGGAAGGTCTGTGGGAAGGCAAGTATATTTAATACAGTGTTGGTGGAGCTATAAATTGGTCCATCCATTCTGAAAACTAATTTGAATTTATGACCCAAAAGTTATTATACTGAGAAAATTAATTTGAATTACCTATATTATCATTGAACATATACTTCACAGAGTTTAGAGAAAGAAAAAAAAGGACTCACATGTAAAACTATTTATAACAGCTTTTTTTTTTATAGGAGCTGAGCTAGAAATGTATGATGTATTCATATATAAGGAAATGTCTAAACAAATTTATTTATATGAATGCATTGGAATGATAGTATATGATAAAAATTTATAAAATCAACAGTTTTAGAGGAAACAGAAGACTTTTATGTACAGAAGTAGAGTGGTATGTAGTATTAGAAAATTTTTAATGACAAAAAACATTAGAAAAAAGTAAATTTACAAATACTTTAGCACTCTAATTAATTTAATAATAACTGTAAGTCTTGAGGATTAAACATGAATTATTCTACTCAGTTCCTGTCAGCAAGATGACAGACTTAATGCAAAAAGAGAAATACACTCCTGGACAATGCTGAAATTAGTTTTTCTGGCCTATTGATGATTGTTATGAAAGTGCTATTTACTTTTTTTTTTTAATTGGTCAAAGGCAGAAGGGGAGTAGGAGGGAAAAAATGAAAAGAAAAAAATGTCACAGTGTCCCTGGTACACTCGGATACTATAAGTTGAAGAATAGTTGTAATGCTGCATTAGTAGAAATCTATTCACCAGAAATTCTTTATAAAAATGCAACTAGATATATTTTTCTTTGATTTTCTTTCTTTTTTGTTACAATTTAACTCCTGAACTTTCTCTCATCCCATTAGGGAAGGCACATTTTGACAAAGATACATGTGTGTGTACACATATTCATACATACATATATTATATATTATATACTTCTATTTATTAATTCTTTATCTGGAGGTAGACATTCATAATTATTCTTCAAACAATCTAGCTATTGCTTTATACAGCATTATCTTGGTTCTACTCCTTTCATTCTTCGTTATTTCATGCAAATCTTTCCATGTTTTTCTAAAACCAACCTGCTGTGAAATGAACAGAATGATCACCACAAAAAAACAAATTAACTGGAAAGATATTGAAATGATGCAAAGTTAAATGAGGAAAAACAGGAATCTTTGGCACACAGAAACAAAAAAATTGTACAATGATCAACTCTAAATGACTTAAGTTGGTTTTTTTGCCAATGTAAGGATCCAAGACAACTCCAAAGGACTCATGAGAGAAAAGGCTGTGCACTGCTCTAGAAGGAACTATTGGAGTCTGAATGTAAATTGAAGCACACCATTTTCACTTTATTTCCTTTGTAAATTTTTTCTTGTATCTTCTTTCACAATATAATAAAAATTTATATACATTGTATATGTGTAATATATATATATATATATATAAACATTATTGCACATATATATCCTATATCATATTATTACTTGCTTCCTCAGGAAGTGGGGAGGGGAGGGAATGGACATGGATCACAAAATGTCAGAAAATTATTATTAAAGAACATATCACTTTGAAAGAAAAACATTAAAAAATTAGCCTACTCATTATTTCCTGTAGCAGAGTAGTATCCATCACAATTACACATCAAAATTGTTTAACTTTTCCCCAATAGATTGGCATCACCCCAATATCCAGGTTTTTGCCACCACAAAGAGGACTACTATAAATATTGTTAATCAGTTAGGGTTTTCTTTCCTTCCTGATCATCTTTGGAAAGAGACTTAATAGTGTTATTTGGGGATCAAAGGTTATAAATAGTTTTATAACTCTTTGTGCATAATACCAGATTACTTCCCAAAATGGTTGGATCAGTTGAAATAAGAGATCTTGAATGAGGTGTATATGCTTACGTATTTTGCTTTAAATTTGTGTGTAAGCATATACATGTGAATAATTCTACAATTGCATAAACTTTTAGCATTCCAAATATGTATCAATTTTCTTGCAGGTCTAAAATTCAATGAATTCCACGTCAAGGTGAACACAAGGTAAACAGCAAAAAATTGTTGGATAAATCTGTTTCATTGCTATAAATGAAAACTCCAGAAGTACATGTACATATATGTTTTTATTCATTTATATGTTTATATTTATATATATTTGTATACAGTCATGATTATATATATATTTATATAATATAAATATTATATATTTATATTATATATATTTATATAATATAAATATTATATATTTATATACAGTCATGATTACTGAACTCTGCCTGTATTTCATAAAAATAATTGTGAATTGACCATAAAATGACAAAAAGCAAATTAATTCATTGCATTATAATATTTAGGAAATAACTTGAGTTATTTTTATATTGGTTATCTATGCAAAAGAACCTATTAAGATCTGAGAATACAAACAATACCAAATTAGAAAGAAGAAAAATGTTTATATTGTTGTATTAAAAATGAGGCAAATCAGTCTGATCTATAAAGAAAATGCTGACATTGAAAAATGGAAAATCTTAAAAAAAACAAACATTAACCAAGGTGATAGCCTTTTCCTCAGAAGATTTAATTTGATATAAATCAAACACCCTAACAGGAAGACCAAATGAACCTGGAAACCATCTGATTTACTAAAGGGAGAGATAGATAAGCAAGTAGACAATCTTAGAGGGATAGAGATTTTTATAAGAAGCTTAAAGATTTCTTAAATATGGAAAAAAGAAACTGGAAATTTTTAAGTCTCAAACTGCAAAAGACATGTCGAAATTGTAATAACTAGTCTTTTTTTCCCCATAAATGAGAGTAGAGGAACTAGACAACTGCATTTGGAAACTACAGTGAAATATTTTGATGTGTTTGTATTCCTATATGGAGAAATGTTATGTGTAATTTTCAAAAACTGTATTCACTATTATAGTAATTAGAAGAATTATTCATAGGGAGAGGTTGGAGCACCAAATGGTCTAAGATGAGACGGGGTAATAAAAAAAAGAGGGGGGGTTGAATAGTAGATGGCACCAAGAGAAACTTGAATGAATAAGAAAAATAGGATCTTTTATACCACACAAAGAGTGCATGGGAAGGGGAGGGGACGAATACTATTATAAGAAGGAGAGGAAGAGAGCATTTAGAGGTAATATTTAAACCTTACTCTCAGCAGAATTAATCCAGAGAAGGAAGAGTAGCTATATCCATTGGGATGAAGAATTCTATTAAACCCAACTGAGAAAGTCAGAAAGAATCAACCAAGGGGAGCAGGGGAGTGGGGAGGTCAAAAAAGGGAGGGGAGGACACGGGGGAGGGAATTCATTAGGCCTTAAAATTAAAAAGAGTGGAATAATAAGGGAGGGAGTGGAAAGGGAAGTAAATCAAGGGAGGGGATAAGGGGGGCTGTTTTAAAAACAAATCACTGGTTTAAAATGAAATAGCATAAGAAGAAGGGGTAGAACTATGTTGGGGAATACACAACTGATAATTATGATTCTAAATGTGAATGGGATGAACTTGCCCATAAAATGGAAGCAAATAGCAGAGTGGATTAGAAACCAAAATCCTACCATATGTTGTCTAGGGGAAACACATATGAGAAGGGTGGACATACACAGGTTTAAGGTAAAGGACTGGAGCAAAATCTTTGGGGCTTCAACTGAGAAAAAGAAGGCAGGAGTGGGGATCATGATTTCTGACAAAGCCAAAGTAAAAATAGATCTGATTAAAAGAGACAGGGAAAGTAATTACATTCTGATAAAAAGCATTATAGACAAAGAGGAAATAACAGTACTCAATATATATGTACCAAATGGTATACCATTCAAATTCCTAAAGGAGAAACTGGCAGAGCTCAAGAAGGAAACAGATAGTAAAACTATACTAGTGGGAAATCTAAATATTCCTTTTTCAGATTTAGATAAATCAAACCAAAAAATAAATAAGAAAGTCATAATAGGGGTGAATGAAATCCTAGAAAAATTAGACTTAACAGATATCTGTAGAAAAATAAATAGGGACAAAAAGGAATATACCTTCTTTTCAGCTGCACATGGTACATTCTCAAAGACTGACCATGTAATAGGGCATAGAAACATTGCAAACAAATGCAAAAGAGCAGAAATAATAAATGTAACCTTCTCTGATCATCATACAATAAAAATAATAATTAGGGCACATGGACAGCCAAATCAAAAACTAATTGGAAATTAAATAATAGGATTCTCCAAAACCAGTTAGTTAAAGAAGAAATCATAGAAACAATCAATAATTTAATTGAAGAGAATGACAATGTGAGACATCTTACCAAACTCTGTGGGATGCAGCTAAGGCAGTACTCAGAGGGAAATTTATATCCTTGAGTGCATGTATTAACAAATTAGAGAGGGCAAAGATCAATGAACTGGGCATGCAAATTAAAAAACTAGAAAGGGAACAATTTAAAAATCCCCTACTAAAGACCAAATTAGAGATTATAAAAATTAAACAAGAAATCAATAAAATTGAAAGTAAGAGAACTATTGAATTAATAAATAAGACTAGAAGCTGGTACTTACTTTGAAAAAACAAACAAAATTGACAAACTACTGGTCAATCTAATTTAAAAAAGTAAAGAAGAAAACCAAATCATCAGTATCAAAGATGAAAAGGGAGACCTCACCTCTAATGAAGAGGAAATCAAGGCAATCATTAAAAACTATTTCACCTAATTATATGGCAATAAATATAGCAATCTAGGTGAGATGGATGAACATTTACAAAAATATAAATTGCCCATATTAATAGTAGAAGAAGTAGAATACTTAAATAATCCCATTTCAGAAAAAGAAACTGAACAAGCCATCAAAGAACTCCCTAAGAAAAAAATCCCCAGGGCCAGATGGATTCACAAGGGAATTCTAGCAAACCTTCAAAGAACAACTAACTCCAATACTATACAAACTATTTGATATAATAAGCAAAGAAGGAATTCTACCAAACTCCTTTTATGATACAAATATGGTACTGATTCCAAAGCCAGGTAGATCAAAAACAGAGAAAGAAAACTATAGACCAGTCTCCTTAGTGAACATAGATGCAAAAATCCTTAAACAGAATACCAGCAAAAAGACTCCAGCAAATGATCACGAGGGTTATTCATTATGATCAGGTGGGATTTATACCAGGAATGCAAGGATGGTTCAACATAAAGAAAACCATCCACATAATTGACTATATCAATAAGCTAACAAACAAAAATCACATGATTATCTCAATAGATGCTGAAAAAGCCTTTCACAAAATACAACACCCATTCCTACTGAAAACACTAGAAAGTATAGGAATAGAAGGACTTTTTCTAAAAATAATATCTAAAACCATCAACAGGCATCATATGCAAAGGGGATAAATTAGAAGCCTTCCCAATAAGATCAGGCATGAAACAAGGATGCCCATTAACACCTCTATTATTTATAATTGTACTAGAAACACTAGCAGTAGCAATTAGAGAAGAAAAAGAAATTGAAGGTATCAAAATAGGCAATGAGGAGACTAAGCTATCAATCTTTGCAGATGATATGATGGTCTACCTAAAAAATCCTAGAGAATCAACTAAAAAGCTAGTACAAATAATCAACAACTTTAGCAAAGTTGCAGGATACAAAATAAATGCACATAAATCATCAGCATTTCTATATATATCCAACACATCACAGCAGCAAGAGGTAGAAAGAGAAACACCATTTAAAATCACCCTAGACAATATAAAATACTTAGGAATCTTGCTACCAAAACAAACACAGGAATTATACGAACTCAACTACAAACTCTTCAAACAATTAAAACTAGATCTAAACGATTGGAAAATATTGATTGTCAATGGGTAAGGTGAGCTAACATAATAAAAATGACCATTCTACCCAAATTAATTTACCTATTTGGTGCTAAACCTATCAAACTACCAAAAATATTTTTACTGAATTAGAAAAAACTATAACAAAGTTCATTTGAGAGAACAAATGATCAAGAATATCAAGGGAAATAATGAATAAAAAAACGTGAAGGAAGGTGGCCTAGCAGTAGCAGATATTAAACTATACTATAAAGCTGTGGTCATCAAAACAATATGGTACTGGCTAAGAGACAGAAGAGAGGATCATTTGAATAGACATGGGGTAAGTGATATCAGCAAGACAGTGTATTATAAACCCAAAGAGCCCAACTTTTGGTTCAAAAACTGTTGGGAAAATTGGAAAACAATATGGGAGAGATTAGGTTTTGATCAACATCTCAAACCCTATACTAAGATAAATTGAGAATGGGTGAATGACTTGAATATAAAGAAGGAAACTATAAGTAAATTAAGTCAACACAGAATAGTATACTTTTCGGATATATGGGAAAGGGAAAAATTTAAAACCAAGCAAGAGTTAGAAAAAAATTACAAAATGTAAAGTAAATAATTTTGATTAAATTAAAAAGGTTTTGTACAAACAAAAACAATGCAACCAAATTCAGAAAGGAAACAACAATCTGGAAAATTATCTTTATAACAACAAAAAAAAACTCTGACAGAGGTCTAATTACTCAAATATACAAGGAGCTAAATCAATTGTATAAAAAAATCAAGCCATTCCCAAATTGACAAATGGGCAAGGGGCATGAATAGGCAATTTTCAGATGAAGAAATCAAAATTATCAATAAGCACATGAGAACATGTTCTAAATCTCTAATAATTAGAGAAATGCAAATCAAAACCACTCTGAGGTACCACCTCACACCTAGCAGATTGGCTAAAATGATAGAAGGGGAGAGTAATGAATGTTGGAGGGGATGTGGCAAAATTGGGACATTAATGCATTACTGGTGGAGTTGTGAACTTATCCAACCATTCTGGATGGCAATTTGGAACTATGCCCAAAGAGGTCTAAAAGTCTGTCTGCCCTTCCATCCAGCCATAGCATTATTGGGCTTGTACCCCAAAGAGATCATAGATAAAAATACTTGTACAAAATTATTTATAGCTGTGCTTTTTGTGGTGGCAAAAAACTGGAAAAGAGGGTATCCCCTTCAATTGGGGAATGGCTGAACAAATTGTGGTATATGCTGGTGTTGGAATACTATTGTGCTCAAAGGAATAATAAACTGGAGCAATTCCATGTGAACTGGAAAGACCTCCAGGAATTGATGCAGAGTGAAAGGAGCAGAGCCAGAAGAACATTGTACAGAGAGAATGTAATAGACTTCTGTACTAGCAGTAATACAATGATCCAGGACAATCTAGAGTGATTTATGGAAAAGAATGCTACCCACATTCACAGGAAGAACTACAGAAGTGGAAAAACAGAAGAAAAACAACAGCTTGAAGACATGGGTTGATGAAGACATGATTGGGGACGTAGACTCGAAAGGACCATACCAATGCAATTGTCAATAATATGTAAATAAGTCTTGATTGATGACACATATTAAAACCAGTGGAAAGGTTTGTTGGATAAGGGGGGGGGGGTTGAAGGGGAAAGTAAAAACATGAATCATGTAACCATTGAAAATTTTTCTAAAACAATAAAATATTTAAATAAAAAAAGATTTTAAAGTTGAGAATATTCTAATATTAATTAGAAATAATGATTAAAATAATTCTAATATTCTAAATGCTTAGAGAAATCACAAATATAATTATTAAAATAATTCTAATATTCCAAATGCTTAGAGAAATCACAAATATAATTATTAAAATAATGTTTTTGAGAAAATGTGAACTACTAATTTCTATGTTTGCTTGCCCATATCTATCTATCTTTAATCACAATAACATATTTATACTTTAAGGATATCCTTAATGGACAATTCAGAAGAGACAGGCAGCTTTTACAAACAATTTTATAGAGTAGACTAATTCTTTACAGCTACACAATTCAATGAAATGTATATAAAGTTAAAGAATCCATTGTACTTATTTATGGAAGAAAACATTTAACTTGATTAAATAAAGTGCTGATTTTTATAGACTTTCTTCCAACAAGTTCTTTGTCAGTAATTTACTTATGGATAAGGTAAGAATTTATTTCCAAACAAGACATAGAGAACACTACAAGTTAACTTTGATTATATTAAATTAAAAAAAAAAAGAAAACAAAAAAAAGTCTCCACAACCAAAGCAATATGACCAAGATTAAAAGGCAAATAACAAACTGAAAAAAAAAGTGTTTATTCCAAGCATCTCTGACAAAGATTTAATTTCTCAAATATAGAGAGAAATAAGTTAAATTTATAAGAATACAAAGCATTTCCCAGTTAAATTGATAAGAAAAGGCATTTCTCAGATGAAGAATTTAAAACTATCTTTAGTTATCTGAAAAATCACAATTGATTAAAAGAAATGCAAATTAAAACAACCCTGAAATAGAACCCCACACCTACCAGACTAGCTAACAGGGCATAAAAGGAAAATTATGTTTGGAGGGAATGTGGAAAAAGTGGGACTGTAACACATCTCTGCAGAAAAAGAATCTAGAGAGTGATCTGAATCTATATCCAAAGGGTCACAAAACTGCATATTCTTTGATCCACCAATGCCACTATTAGGTCTGTAACCCAGGGAAATTCAAGATAAGGGGAAAAGAAACTGCCTGTATAAAATATTTCTAGCAGTTTTTCAGCTTTTTATGTCCATGAATTTCAGAATGATTGTGGTATATGAGGTATATGTTTGTAATCGAATAGTATTTTCCCATAAGAAATGGCAAACAAGATGATCACAAGAAAATCTGGAAAGACATATTTATGTGAACAGGGAAAGACCAAAAGGAAAGAGAAGGGTAAATAGGGAGAAAATAAGATGAATGGAAAACCATAAAACAGAAAAGGTTAGCAGAACAGATTAAAAATCATTATCCCACAAGATGCTGTCTTCAAGAAACACATTTTTTAAACCCTTCCCTTCTATCTTAGAATCAATACTGTATATTGGTTCTAAGGCAGAAAAGCAGTAAGGGCTAGGCAATGGGGCTAAACTGAGTTGCCCAGGATCACACAAATGGTAAATGTTTTAAGTCAAATTTGAACCCAGGACCTCTTGTCTCTAGGCCTGGTTCTCAGTCCAATGAACCACCCAGCTGCCCCCTCAAGAAACATATTAAAAGCAGAGAGATACACACAAAGTAACAATAAAGAGATGGAACATAACTGATTATGTTTCAGCTAAAATTTAAAAAAAATACACAGGAATGCCAATCATGATCTCAGACAAAGCAAAAGTAACTCAAAAGAGATATGGAAGGAAATTACATATTGATAAAAGTCACCATAGACAATGAAACAGTGTCATTACTAAATATATATACACCATAAGGCATAGAATCCAGATTCTAAAGAAGTTACATGAATTACAGAAGGAAACAGTACAACTTTACTAGTGGAGAATGTAAACCTTTCTCTCTCAGGAGATAAATCCAACCAAAAATGAATAAGAAAGAATTTAAGAAGGTAAATAGAATTTTAGAAAACTTAGATATGATGAACCTTTGGAGAAAACTGAATGGGAATGGAAAGGATTTCTTTTCCTCAGTAGGACCTTCTATCTTCACAAAAGTTGACTTTATAATAGAGCATATAAAGCTCACAACCAAATGTTGGAAATGAGAAACATCACGTACATGCTTTTCAGACAATAATGCAAGAAAAATTACATTTAACAAAGGGCAGCAGGAAAAAATACTAAGAATTAACTAAATAATCTTACAAAAAGAATGAATGGGTCAAAGAAGAAACCATACAATCAATACTTTCATTTAAAAGAACAACAAACAAGGAGACAACATGCCATAATTTATGGTACAGCTAAAGGTATACTTAGGAGGAAATTTAGAACTCTAAATGCTTAAATCAATAAAATAGAAAAAGGCCAGCTCAATGAATTGATCATGCAATTAAAAAAAAACCTAGAAAAAGAACAAATTATAAACCCTCAATTAAACAGCAAATTGGAAATCTTGAAAATCAAAGGAGAGAGAAATAAAATTGAATGTAAAATGATCATTGAACTAATAAATAAGACAAGGTGCTAATTTCATGAAAATATAAATAGACAGTTTCTTAATTTGCTTTTAAAAAGAAGAAAATCAAATTGCCATTATCAAAATGAAAAAAAAAAGAACAAATCACAATCAATGAAGAATAAATTCAGGCAATTATTGGAAGTTACTTTGCCCAACTATATGCCAATAAATATGAAATAGATGAATATTTACAAAAATATAAACTCCCCAAATTAACAAAAGAGTTCATAATATTTAAATAGTTGCATCATAGAAAAATTTAATTGAAGAAACCATCAAAAATTCCCTAAGAATAACTGGTCTTTGATACAAAGTGAGCTATATATACTTGTGGGATTTGTGTTGTTGTTGGTCACACTGGTTTCCCATAAGCATTTTTAGTCACACTGGTTAATGAAGTGAGCAGAACATAGAAAACAGTGCATCTACAGTAATAGAAATATTGTACAATGATCAGCTATGAAAGAATAAGCTATTATTAGCAAAACAAAGCTCCACAGTAACCCAAGGGACTCATGATAAAAAAAAAAATCCTATCCACAGCCAAAGAAGGAACTATTAGAGTCTGATTACAGATCAAAGCACACCATCTTTCACTTTATTTCCCTCATGAGTTTTTTTTTATTATATGTATGATATGTGTCATCTATCAAGGCATGAGGAATATGGAAATATGTACCATATGAAAGCACTGGTGTAACGAAAACCAGACTATTTACTGCATCAGGGAGGGAAGGAGAGAAACATGAATCCTAAAATGTCATAAAATAATTGTCAAAAATTATTTCTACATGTAATTGAAGAAATTTTAAAAGTTAAAAAAAGGATGACCAAACATTTAGATTACTTCCTGTTTTTTTCTGATACATATTTTTTCCTGGTTTCTATTTGTTTGCAAGCTGACTATCTCATTAGTTCCTGAGAGCTCATAGTCTGATTGAGGAGACAACATGTTTTTTGCCTTTTTATTTGGGGTTGGGTGGGTTCCAGGATTTAGCACAATGCCTAGCACATAATAGATACATAATAAAGTATTATTTATTTTACTTTATAAAATGGGACATTAAAAAAATAAAACCAAAGCATAACTAATGAAAAAAAATATCTTCTGCTGCCATGTTAAGGGATGCAGAAATGCACTCCCAGAACATTCAGGGACTCTCTGTAGGATTGATGGACTCACATAGATAAGAGTGGCATTTAGTGAGAAGAAATGGATTGATCCAAAGGTTTAAAATAACATTAAACACTGGGTGAGGGCGAAAGTGAATGTGGTCTTAGAATGAGTCAGGAACCCTGGGTTTACAAATAGTAAAGTCCACCTAATGTTTTCCAAAATCCATTTTGCTGCTGGAAAAATGGGAAATACATCTCTTTTTTTTTTAATGCATTAACATAGAGAAATCATACAAACAGTTTGGTGCAGAAGTTCTTCTGTTTTATTTTGTTGTTTCTACTTCTGTGGCTGCTATTGTTCCCCAAGAGCAAATATTCTTTATAGATCCTCATTGTTCTGAGTTGAGTGCATCAAATAATAGGCAGTTTTCAAGGCTTTTTTGACAGATGCAATTATATGCACCCAGAAACCCACATGAATACACCTGATAAAACCAGACATCAACTTCCTTACAGTTTCTGATTTTGTCCCAACACCAGAGTAATTTGGGCTATTAGTGGGCTTGTTATCCTGTATATGGATTTAAACTCAAGGAAGCTTTATTATTTCAGTAATAATTCTGAAATCCACATTCCAGCACTTTCCCCTGTTTTTAGAGCTTCAAGGAAGGTTAAGTCTCCAAGTTGCTCAAAATTGTTTGATCTCTGTAAACTATAGAATATTCTTCTAAATTGCCACAGTGCTATAGTTTCTACTCCCTCCTACTCTGATCACCTTATCCAGGTCCCTCAGTCTTATTGTCTTAAATAGAATTTGCTTTGGTTAGCAAGTCTTTACCTGTTTTAACCATCTTCTAGCCCATTTCACTTAGTCCCTCCTAATGCCTGCTCAATCCTTCATAAACTCAAATGTACAGAACTTTATTTGGAAGCAACTCATATATTAACAGGTATTTCCTTCATAACATATCAGAGGAATATTATCTACCATCCACTTGAAAATATCTAGTGCAAAAAAGAAACTTTTGTTACCGACATTGAGCCAAAATATATCTCTTGGCAAATATTTGGTTAAGCTATTGCCTATAATATCATTTTCCCCCAGAAATAATCTTCTCAAGCATTTATATGCTTCCTAAACAGAAATTTATTTCTCTAGCCTCTATTTTTAATTAACAACCATTATTATGTAAGGCCCTGATAAATGCTAAGTGATTGATTAATTGATGGAAACACTATATTTGTGCCATGATCTTCAGTTTTATTGCCAAAAATTTCATAATCTTTAATGATACTTTCTAATTCTTTTTAGGAGAGATTCTCAGCTAAAAAGGTAGAGGAGGGGAATACAAGTTTAAGGAGAGATGAAAAGATTTGGAAGATCGTATCATGAAAAATAGAATACTCAGTTGATAAGGAAGGTATAGAAGTATTATCTAGCATCAGTACCCAGTTAAGGTTGTATAACATAACATTGGTAGTAGACTCAGTGAGAAAATTTGTGTGATATTTCCCACTATGAGCAAAGATGGCAGATGAAGAGAGTAATTCAGGGGTTAGCCTTGGCAAAGTATAATTGATCATAAGAAGTGTGATGAGGATGAAGAATAAAGTACAGAATTAAACTGGTTCACTAAGGGGTCAAGATGGGTTCTACATACATCCTTTCCCAAATGAGCATTTTACTGGCTGTTCTCTAGTCCTAGAATGCTCTTTCCTCATTTCCACCACCTGGCTTCTTTTGTGTTCCTTCTAAAATCCTATGTTCTCTAGTAAACTCCTCATCTCTCATTTCAGTCCTCTCCTTCTGTGAAGTTTTTCCACTTTATCTTTCCTATAGCCTTTTTTGTAATTGTTTACAGGTTTTCTCCTCTATTAGACTCATCTCTTAAAGAAATGGGACTCATATTTTACCTTTCTTTATATTCCCAGGGCTCAGTACTATGGCTCGAACTTAATAAACATTTATGGCCTGACTGCTAGAGTTTTCAACTGATCTATCCATTCTGATTTAGTGAAACACTTTTCCACTTTCTTCCACAAATCTATGATGAGGGTCCCATTCCACAGGCTATATTGGGTCCTCCCAAATTTGTCGTAGATATCTTCACAATATGCCTAACAATATAACATTAGTATTGTCCAGATGCAAATCTTTTCATTATACAACTGGCCTATCTCCTTGTCTTGGAATACATTTCTCATCTATGCTGCTTCTGCTATATAATTCTTCACCTTATGGCCAATTTTTGACCTCTTTCTGTCTCTCCATTGACCTTTTAATTTGTAAGACAAAGATGTTATTCCATGATACATTCTAAATCACTAATTTTACCTTGTTTCCTTCATTAATCACATTGTGCATTACAATGTACATTACTGTATCTTCCCTGTTTCATTAATGGTAGTATCTGCAATGTTCAATACATTCTCACCTAATATGTATCCAAAAATTGTTTTACTTTGAGTCAGCTATTTTTTTCAATCTTCATCATTTAATCTTATCTATAAGGATTTTAAGAAATATTCTGTTAAAGTTCCCCTTGAAATACAAATATAATATGTATACTTAATTCACCTGATCAGCCAGTCTAATGATTCTTTCAAAAAGAAAAAAAAAGTTTTAATTTAGCAAGAATGTTTCTACTGTATCCATACGAGTGAGTAATAATGTCTGCTTCCTGTTAAAAATACTTGTAACACAACATTTTAAAAAATTTTGCCATTTTTTAGAAGCCATTTTAGGATTTCAAGATCACTGATCTATTTCTGAAGAATCTACATGTCCTATTTTTGAAAATCAGGTCATTTGCCCATCTTCAGTGTAGCAACACCTTCCTCATTCACTACAAATTCCCCGGTGGTTCTGTAGTCATACTGGGAAGCATTTTCAGTTCTCAGAGGAAAAGTTAGTCTGGGCCAGTTGACTTAAATTAGGATAACTAGAATGTTATGACTTATTATTCTCACATTTTGAATTTAAATTCTCTTTTAACCCCTTTTCTTTTACCCTTTTTTAAATCTAAAATTTATTTTCCTTGATAATGAAAAAGGAATCAAAATAGTTTTTTATGCTTTATGGAATTAGAAACATAAAGGAACTTAGATACATTTTTTCAAATCCCTCATTTTACAAATGAATAAATTCAAATTTTGAGTTTAAATGACTTGCTCAAGGTCAAATAGAGTACTATCAAGTAGAGTAGGAATTTGAATCGAAGTCCTACAATACCATATATTGCATTCATTCTGATATTCTAAGGAACATATTCATATAAATGAAATACTTAGCACTTTCCTGCCCAACCTTAGCTCATTATGGGATTCAGTTTTTAATTCTCACAAGTTCCCTCAATATTTGTGTATTTGTATATTCGTATATATGTTATAGTATGCTTTAAAAATAAAAAAATAAAATCTAAGTTCATCAAAGAGCATACTGTGCAGCCACATTGGTCTCACTTAGATTTGCTTGATTACATGATACAATTTTTTTACTGTTAATCACAAAGATTATGATAACATGTTTACTTTTTCCCAAAGTATCTACTATTGCCCATCTTCAAAGCACCTCCTTTTTCTAAATTCATTCCAAACAAGAAATTTCCAAGTTGACTGTCCTAGTATTGACACTGAAATTATTAGGAAGACAATACTACATATAAGATGTTTTGTTTTCAGCAGAAGCATTATAATTATCCAGATATTTGAGTTCTTCCAATATTTCATCTCTGTGTCAGTTATATACCTTTCCTTAAGATTCACTGACATGTTAATTAGCATACTAAAGATGAAGGAGATGGAATCAATGCCCTTATATTATTTATTTTCCACATGTGGTAACTTAGGGAGAAGAAATTAAAATGAATATTGGAAGACTGGAACAGAAACCCCAAACCAAAAAAATTAAATCAAGATTTCATATTGAATGATTTATCAACTTGTAACATGGAAAATGGCAGGGTGGAATTCCTGCAAGATACAGGGTCAGACCTCACCCAGGATTCCAAAATCCCAGACCCTGGAGAACTCTGGGTGAGGGGACAGTTTAAAGCAGTTAGGGTCAGTTGGTTCCTGGGGGTTGAGGTGAGCAGATCTCTCTGCTTGCTGTTCTTGGTTTTGGGATTGCTTTGGAGGCCATTTTGGGAGAAAAGCCATTTTGGTTCTGCTCAGCAGTTTGCCTATTTAGCTGAACTAGACCTTTCCAGCAACAGCACAATTGTTATTTAGTTATTTAGATATTAGACGTGATAATTATAAGCTTTGAGGGCAAGCTAGATATAAAGTATGCCACTCTCTCCTGAGGGGGAGAGGGGCTCTTTTTATCTAACAGTTCAGGGCTTCCCAGATCTTATCCAAATCCTTGAAACCCCTTCCCTTGGTTCCCCTTCCTCTCATCAGTAAAATTTCATCTTTGGGGTAGCTGTGCCTGGCTATTTATTTGGGAATACTCACTTCTATAAAGCTTGGTCCTTTCAGTTGCCAGCCCAAGAAGTCAGATCCTTGTTCTGTCCCTGATATCTACAAGACATCAAGCTTCTCCTATCTTCCCTAGTCAAACCTGTGGGGAAATAAGTTGAGAAAGTTAACATCTTGAGGGAATTAGACTTGCTCATCCAAACCAGCATATCTGATCATCCTCCATTTTGATCTGTTTCCAACTGCTTGGTGGGAGGGGTGAGAGTAAGGAGTACCTACCCCTCCCTACTCACTCAAGCCTGGTGGGGGGGAGGAGTGAGTCCTGCAGGTTTCTGGTTTCTGGCCATCTCTTCAGCTTCCCAGATATCTCTGTTAAGATCAACATAACACAACTTTTTGAAATGTTTACACACATTCATTAGGAAAGTAGTTTTAAAGGGTGTTAAACTTTGCAGAATAACTCTCTTCACATTTATGTCACTATATGTAAAGATGAAAGGTATAGCTCAAAAACTCTGTTTTTTTCCTTTGATTTTAATTATCATTGCAATATGACAAACTACAGACCAATTAATGACAAAGCTTGAAACTTGTTTTCATGAGATTTTACATGAAGCAACTAAAATAAGAAAATTTCAACAAAATCTCAGACTTAAATGGACTATCAGGGGGTCATTCAGTACAATTCAAGTCAACAAGTATTTGTCATTAAACTTCTAAAAGAATATATTCATTTAAAATAGAGTATTCTTTCCAGTGTCCTTACAAGTATTAATCCAATCTCTCCTTGAATATCACTCATGATGGGGGCCTCACTACTTCCTCAAACAGTTCATTCTGCTTTTAAATAACACATTGTTAAGAAACATTCCCTAGCACCAATATTAAATCTGTTTCATTTAAACCTCAACTCATTATATCCAATTCTGCCCTTTAAGGCCAAGCAGAACAAGTTGAATGCAGCTTCCTGTTGACAGCCCTTCAAATATTTCAAGGCAGCAATCATGCCTCCTATAAATCATCTTTTCTCCAGGCTATAAATCCCCAGTTTCTTCAACTTATCCTCATATGTTACACTTTCCAATATTCTCAATGCCTTGATAGCCCTCAGAGTATTGTCCATGTTTTCCATGTCCTTCCTAAAGGATTAGACTTCAATCAAGAATTAATTCTGTTACCACAAATAGTAGAACATTCAGATAAGGGGTAGTGGTAGAACATACAAATATATTTTCTCAGTTATCATGGTGTAGTTACAGGACCACTGAGATTAAGAGACAGAAGGTCTGAGTTTGAGCTCTGCCATGTGGTAGCTAGACAAGTCACTTAACCTTGATTTTAAAATCAGGATAATACTAATCTTATCTGTCTTCAAGGTTACCATATGGAAAGTATTCTGTAAATCTCAAATGCATAATTATTTCAATATTTCTGTCACCTCACTCTCTGTATTAGTAATATCACCCTCCTTACCTAGATGTTATGCACCCGGAATTTTTGTGGGTTTTTGGTTAATTTTTTTCTTTTTGCACAGAATTTATAAAGCAGTGCAAAAATGTAAGAGAGCTGTGATGTGTACTGCATCAGTAAAAATGAAACTACACAGACTGAATCAGGGATCCTTGATATATTGAACTGGTGTCATTATTATTGGTGAACAAAAAAAGGGATAGAATATCTTCCTGATAACCAGATGATTAGTGTTTGTCCTTCATTTTCAAAAAAGACCAGTGACCCCAAAATATTGGAGTCATGACAATGTAATCAGGTGTTACTGATCAGAGCAAAATGAATTCAGAAGGCACCACCACATATTGGACAAAAGTGGTCCATTTGAACATTAAGAGTGGAATTAACTCTGGACTTGCACAGTTCACATTTCCTGTGTGCTTCTGTGATTCTGCTTTGTTCAGCGAGCACAGTGCCTTCTTTGATGCAGACGTATCATTCTGAATGATCTTGTACCAGCATTTCCCAAGTCACAGTTACCAAAGTTCTTCAAAGGTACCTTGAGAGTGTCCATATACCATTGCTGCTTACCACTCTGTGAGCTCTTGCCTTGTGCTTCTTCTCCATAAAGTGGTCTTTTAGATAAATTAAATTAATAAATGAATTTAGAAATATTTGGTACTCTAACTATGTAGCCTGCCCATTGTAATTCCACTCTTTCAATCTCTGTAACAGAGAACCAGATGACTAGACCATAGGAGAAGGAGGTCATACAGTCTGTTGAAGATCAGGTTCATATCCTTGATAAGTGATTATGACCTGAATTCAAATCTAGTCTCTAGACACTATCTGTGTGTAGCTTTTGCTTGTCTCAGTTTCCTCCTCTGAAAGTCAGAAGAGTAAAAGCATCTACCTCCAGGGTTGTTGTGAGGGTAAAATGAGATGATATTTGTCAAGCATTTTGGAAAGTGTAAAGCACTATATAAAAGCTGGCTATTATTATTGTGCTTATTATGATGACAACTTTTTTCAGAACATAGCTATGCAGTCTTGAAAATGGCTAACTCAGAGCCAAGTATTCTTACAAAATAAGAAATCAATCATGGATGGGAGCTTGGGGGAAGAATTTAGCAATGGGATTTCCTTTAACTGCAAAAGAATTAAATCCCAAATATGTGGCATGATAAAAATGGCCATGTTTCAAAATCATATTTCAATCCTTTGCTGCTGTCAGGTTTAAATGAACAAGTTAAGCCTTAATAATACATTCCTACTATTGTCACAACCTTGATTAAGATAAAAGTTTCATAATCTCCATCTCTGGTCTTGAGCAATGGCCTTTATGTAACACCATTGCTTTTATACTAAATTTCTCTGTAAGTCAAAACATTCCTGGATAGAACACATTGTAATTGTTCCATATATCTTAGCAATCCCATAGAGCACCAGGAAGGTAGCACTATATAAAAATCTAATTGTATGATGGAAAAAAAGACATATATTCAATCTCAACTTTCCTCTAAAAAAAAGAAATAGTATTTCTCTAGTTATTTCTGCTTTTAATTAATTAGTTAATTTTAATTAATTAGTTAATTTCTGCTTTTAAATAATCCATTGCAGGGTTCAAAGGAAGAAGGAAGAATACTCCTAATTAGGAGATTCTTTCCAACAGTAGAATTCTGCACTGTATTACAGTATATTTGCAAAAGTAACCATCCCTCTCCTTCTTCTTTAGGCTGAAAAACAAGGGGAAATCTCTCATATTACAAACATATGAACGGACTTCCTTGCCCAAAACATTACTGAGTTATCCTCAGTACTATGCTAACTCTTTATACTTATTGTTATAGTGACTGAAAAGGAGGAAAGCTCAAAGGGAACTCAGAAACAATAACAAAGAATAATAAGGACATTTCTATGGCATTTTAAATTACTAATAAAGCACTTTTCATAGAACAATTCTATGAAGTAGATTGAATAAAAGTGATCCTGCCCCTCCTGGTTAAGGACCAGAGAGCAGATCAAGAGAGCAGTGACCATACCTCTCTCTAAATCACCCCACCTTAGAAGAATTGAAAACTTGCAAATTCATAGAACCAGCACTAAAAATAGCAGTGGGGAAAAAAACCCTAAAGTATGAGGCAGTACAACAATGACCCCCAACAATGGGAAGAGAACCCAACATTAACATAAAGTACTGAATCAAGACATAGGACATAATGTATATATTATTAAGAAGTGGTAATACCAAAAACAAATTAGGGAAGCACAAAATAGACAGGCCTACAGATAAGAGGAGACTTTATGACAAAATCAAAAGAAAAATAATATTATAAGATGTAAACTAAATAACCTTGACTACATTATATTAAAAAAGTTTTTGAATAAACAAAACCAATGCAATGAAGATTAGAAAAGGAAAAATGGGTAGGATTTATAGCAAGTATATCTAACAAAGACCTCATTTATCTAATATATGGAGAACTGAGTCAAATTTATGAGTACAAGTCATGCTGTCATTCTCCAATTGATAAATGGTCAGAGGATACCAAAAAATATTCTTTGATAATTAAAACTATCTTTAGTCATACAAAAAATCTCCAAATCACTATTAATTAGATAAATACACATTAAAACAATTAAAACAACTCTGAGGTACCACCTTACCCCTGACTGGCTAATATGACAAAAAAGGAAAATTATAAATGTTGGAGGGAATGTAGTCAAATTTGAACATTAATATACTGTTGGGGGATCTTTGAACTAATATAACCTTTTTGGAGACAATTTGTAATAATGCACCAAGTTCCATCAAACTGTGTTTACCCTTTTACCCAGCAATGCTACTAGTAGGACTGTATCCCAAAGAGATCAAATATAGGGGAACAGCATTTATTTGTACAAAAACATATTTATATTCATTCTTTTTGTGGTGACAAAGAGTTGGAAACTAAAGAAATATCCATCATTTGAACAAGTTGTAGTATATGATTGTAATGGAATACTATTGTGCTATAAGAAAGCTGACAAACAGAAAGTGGAGTCAGGCTGTGGAATGGGAAATGTAATAGTCTTGTACCATGAGAGCTAGCACAGGGACTACTATAATCTCCTTCTGACTAGTTTTCTGACCCTTCTTCATCCTCTGTGAGCTAAAGCTTCTAGAAGTTGTTATCATTGATTCAGCCATACCCAAGGCCTATATTTTTGGCAAGGTAGGACATGCCTTGGCATGCTAGTCTGTATTCCATTCCAACTCCAATATGAAAGGCCATTTCTACAGGCATTCTAAGTTTTTACGGACTGAAAAATTGTTTCACTTTGTCTTTGTTGGTGGGTTCTGCTGCTTGAGAATTTGTTTTGAGCCATTAGCAATCAAATAATAGAAATAGAAGAAAAATTGGAAAAAATAAATGAGAGTGGTGGAGAAAAAGTGAAAAAAAGAATTGATAGCTTGGTAAACAAGGTCAAAACCATTGAAGAAAATAATATCTTAGGAAACTAAACATGACAATTGTAAAGAAAAAAAAGCACAAAAAATCAATGAAGAGAAATCCTTAAAAAGCAGAATTGGTCATTTGGGGTAAAATGTGCAAAAATACTCTGGAAAGAAACTCCTTAAAAATAGAATCCACCAGTTTTAAAAGGAAATACAAAAACTAATTGAATAAAATTATTTCTTAAAAATCAGAATTGGGGAAATGAAACATTATGACATCGTGAGATATCAAAAAATTATAATAATAAAAAGACAGACAAAAAATAAAAAATAAAAACAGAAGAAAATGTGAATGATCTTAATAGAAAACAAGTATCTTTTTGGACTGCCTGGAAGCCATGATCAAAAAAAGAGACTAGATATCATCTTTCAATACATTAACAAGGAACAGCACTGATATTCTAAAACTAAAGAGTATAATAGAAATTGAAAGAATACACTCATCACCTCTTGAAAGAGGTCCCAAAATGAAATCTCCCAAGAATATTATAACTGTATTTCATAACTCTCAGAACAAGGAGAAAATATAGCAAGTAGCCAAAAAAGGACAACAATGCAAATATTATGGAGGATAACATAAGATTTAATAGCTTCTACATTAAAGGATTATGAGACCTGTATTATGATATTCTGGAGAGCAAAGGAGCTAGAACTTCAACCAAAAATCATCTGCCAAGCAAAACTAAGCATGATCCTTCAAGGAAGAAAAAAATAAGTATTTAATGAAAGAGAGTACTTTTAAGCATTTCTATGAAAAGATCAGAGCAGAATAGAAAATTTGACTCTTAAATATAAGTCTCAATAAAAGCATCAAAAGATAAACAGTAAAGAGAAATTATAAGAGATTCAAGTTAGCAAAACTTAATATTCCTACATGGGAAGATACTTATAATTCCTAAGAGCTTTATCATTTTTAGGGCAAAAATGAGAATAGACCTTTTTTTTTCTCAGTAGTAAATGGTACCTTCACAAAAACTGACCATGTAATAGAACATGAAAACCTATAACAAAATGCAGAAAACAGAAATATGAAATGAATTCTTTTCATTTTCAAAAAATTTCATTTTTTTAAAATTTAATTTTCAAAAATATTTTTAATGAATGGTCATATGAACAAAAATTAAAAGTTAATGGAGGGGCCAGATAGGTGGCTCAGTGGATTAGAAGCCTGGCCTAGAGACAGGGATTCTTTAGTTCAAATCTGGCCTCAGACACTCTCTAACTATGTGACTATGGGCAAATCACTTAACTCCCATTGCTTAATTCTTACAGCTCTTCTGCCTTGGAACCAATACACAGTATGATTCTAAGATGGAAGGTAAGGATTTTAAAACTAACATAAAAATTTAAAAAGTTATTTGGAGGGGGCAGCTGGGTAGCTCAGTGGATTGAGAGCCAGGCCTAGAGACAGGAGGTCCTAGGTTCAAATCCGGCCTCAGACACTTCCCAGCTGTGTGACCCTGGGCAAGTCACTTGACCCCCATTGCCTACCCTTACCACTCTTCCACCTATAAGTCAATACACAGAAGTTAAGGGTTTAAAAAAAAAAGAAAAAGAAAAAAAAAGTTATTTGGAAACTGAATTATCTAATCCTAAAGAATAAGTCAAAGAATAAATCTTAGAGTCAATTATTTCACTAAAGAGAATGATAATGAGAAAGCATTCCAAAATCTGTGGCATATAGTCAAAGCAATGCTTATGAGAAAATTTATACCCTAAATGCATACAAAAATAAGAGAGAAAAAGAGCAGATCTATGAATTGGGACATATAACTACAAAAAAAATGCTAATAAAAAGAACAATTTAAAATGCCTAATTACCAATGAAATGGAAATTATGAAAATCAAATGAGAAATTGATATAATTTAAAATGAAAGTACCACTGAACTAAATAAAGCAAAGAGCTAGTTTTATTTAAAATAGTAAAATAGATATAGCCATGCACTATGTGGTAGCAAAAAATTGGAAAATGAGTGTATGTCCTTCGATTGGGTGATGGCTGAACAAATTGTGGTATCTGTTGGTGATGGAATACTATTGTGCTAAAAGGAATAATGAATTGAAGGAATTCCATCTGAAATGGAATGACCTCCAGAAATTGATGCAGAGTGAAAGGAGCAGAATCAGGAGAACCTCATATACAGAGATGGATACACTCTGGCACAATTGAATGTAATGGACTTCTCTGCTAGTAGCAATGCAATGATTCAAGACATGTCTGAGGGACTTATGAGAAAGAACACTATCCACATCCAGAGAAAGAATTGTGGGAGTAGAACACAAAAGAAAAACAACTGCTTTATCACATGGGTCGATGGGGATATGATTGGGGATGTAGTGCAAATATCAATAATATGGAAATAGGTCTTGATCAATGACACATGTAAAACCCAGTGGAATTGCTCATTGGCTATGGGAGGGGGATGAGAGGAGGGGAAGGAAAGAGATAAAAAAATGGAAAAGAATCTATTGGTACAAAAATATTTATAACAGATCTTTTTGTGGTATCAAGGAATTGGACATCTAAGGGTTGCTTATCAATTGTGGAATGGCTGAACAAATTGTGGATATATGATTTTGATGGAAAACTATTGTGCTATAAAAAATGATGAGAAGGATAGTTTCAGAAAAAACCTTGGAACACTTATATGAACTTATGCAAAACGAAGTGACCAGAACTAGTAGGATATTGTTTATTGTAACTGTAATACTGTAATAAAATCAACTTAGTTACTCTTATCAAAACAAGGATCCAAGACAATCCCAAAGAACCCATAATGAAAAATAGTATTCACCTCTATTGAAAGGACTGATGAACTATGAAGAAAGACTGAAAGTATCATTTTTTTTAAATTACTTTATTTTGTTTGTTTTTGCTTTTGTTCCATGGCTAATGTGGAAATATATATTATATGATCTCATGTGTATAATGAAAATCAAATGGCTTGCCTTCTCAAGGAAGAGAAAGAAGTGGGAGAGAGGGAAGGATAAAATGTTTAAATAAAAAATTAAATGGTTAAATTTTTAAAAATTGTAATTGGGAAATGTTAAATGAAATAAGTAAATATAAAAAGAGATACATAATTTCATCCTTAGAAGGGAAGGATCATTAGACAAGGGAACTAGGAAAGTCTACTGAAGAAGTTTTCATTTTAAATCAATCTTGAAAACATCAAGAGGAAGATATAAGGATGCAGAATATTCTAAGCTTAAAGGAGAGCAAGGGCAAAGACAAGGAGGCAGGAAATCTAGTTTATTGTGTGAAAAAATGGCAAATAGTTCAAGATGATTTGACCACAGATTTTATGGAGAGGAGTAAAGTGTAAGAAAATGGAAATCATAGAAAATGTGTATCTTGTGAAGAGCCTTATATTCTCAAGAGAACTTAATATTTGATCCTGAAGTAATAGTGAACCATTGGAGTTACCTGAGCAAGATGTGATATATTCATATCTAAAAATTTGGAAAATAGTTTTAAGAGCTAAGTGCAGAATGGATTAGAATAGGGAGAGATTTAAGGCAGGGAGACCATAGCAATATCCTAAATGTGAGATACTAAAGGTCCCTTACAACTGGGGAGTGCTTGTGTGAGTAGAGATAAAAAGACACACATATCTTGGAAGCAGAAGCAAGATTTGTCAATGGATTGAAATTTGGGGGTAAATGAAAGCAAGGAGTTAAGGGCTATGAACTTGGGAGATGGGATACGGCAGTATTCTCCCACATAAGAGGTAAGTTTCATTAGTGAGGAAGACTTTCATGTAAAGATAAGGAGTTTAATTTTAGATAAGTTGAGTTTGAGATTCCTGCAAGAACATCTGATTTGTAATGTCCAATATGCAACTGAGACTGTGGGAATGGAGCCCAGAAGTTAGACTAGAGTATATTTTATTCAGAACAGGGAAATAGTCAATAGACAAGAGATAACTGAACACTGAAGAGAAAATGGGTATATTGAGATCAATTTCCTGAAGGCAACAAGGAGAAAAGCCATCTCTTCACTTGTGACAAAATTGAAGAAAGAGAATGGTAAAAGATATCTCAGAGATAGGATGTGAGGGAAAAAGAAGAAGAAAAAGAGTTCTTAGTATACATCCTCAAAGTTTTCAGTAAAATATGAGAAAAAAGAGAAGGTAAAAATGAGAGGAGTGCTAGGGGAAGTTTTAATAAAGATTTTTAAAAGTTTGAAATAGTTATTTTTTGAACCATATTGCTTGAAGAATTTTTGCCATCTGAGTTTTCTACATGAATGAAAAATCACAAGTCTAGTACCTATCTCAAAATATTTTTGCATCTATTTGTGTATGTATGTTGTTTTGCACTTAAATACATACATACACAAATACATATGTAAACAAATACACTTATACACATGTATATATATATATAAACATATATCATAAAATGTCATTTCCTTGTGGAAAGTATTATTTTTTATTTTTGTATTTTCTTCCCAGCAACTAGCATGAAATCTGGCATGTAGTTAGTGTTTAATAAATGCTTGTTACATGGAGGAGAGGAAAAGGGAAAGAAAAATAAAAGAAGTAGAAAAACCTTGTTCCATACTCTCAATTAAAATGGAAGGATGGAGAATGAGCATAAGAAAAAAGTAATCTCCAAAGACATGTGCCTTAAAGACACATGTAATATTTGAGAAAAATACTTTATGTCTTATTTCTTCTTGTTAGGATTTAAGCCTTCTTGGTTCTGTCCCTCCTTAATGTTGGAATCAGTGTCATGATTCTTCATTCAAGTTTGTTCCCTTGTTTGTGAGGAGGCAGGGAAATGTACTCACTTCTTCCTTTCTCGTGAAGAAATCTCTGTTGAATCAAAGTTAGTCCTTCTCTATTCATAATAAAAGCTATTCTCCATTTTATCAGCAACAATCCTTAACAACAACTCTTGGTGGGCAGCTAGGTGCATAGGAAATAGAATACCAGGCCTAGTAGGCATCTGAAGGACACAGATTCAAATCTGGCCTCAAATATTTTCTAGCCTTGCGAACCTGGGCAAGTCACTTAATCTCATTTGACTACTCTTTGCCCTTCTACCTTAGAGTAGTAACTAAGTAGTAACTACCTTAGAGTAGTAACTAAGTAAGTAAGCTAAGGAGCAAGAGTTTAATTTTTTTACAGACCATATTTTAAAATCTGGAAACCAGTTGATTTCCAAAGACAACTACAAATTTAATGGTTGTTAACAGTTCATTCTGGTAATATCAGTAAGCCCTCATACTACCTTTCTAATAGCTAGGTTATGTATTTAATAATTATAATGATTAGGAATTGAACTTGTCTTCTTGTTCCAAGGACAGAGCTCTTTCTATTCCACTACATTAATGCTCTATCATAGCAATCCCCCCAGCATAATATTCAAAGCATAATGCATTGTACTTTTTCTTTTAATTTTTAGATACCTTTGGAATATATCATTGGGCCCAGGATAGAGGTCCTGTCATTCTCAATCTTTAATCAATTCCAATAGGAAAAGTAGAACAGTATAGCTAGGGGTGTACAAGTTGTAATTGTAAATTTAAGTAAACATAGAATTATCATGGTGATGAAGTGAGAAAGGTCATCAGTGGGTCATAAATCCAGCTACAGAGAGAAAGGACATGAAGAACGCAAGTTACCAGGGACAAAAGCCAAGCCTATAAATCCTTGTATTCGAGATTCTCGTAATATGGAGAACCAAATTTTATCTAGGGAATTTTTTTCACTGATAGTCCCCACCCAGGAAATCTAGAGCAATATGTACCTGGTACCTCCAAGACAATTTTCTAATTTAGTAATAACCCAATAAGTTATTTAACTAATTTAGGAATCTATTTCACAATGTCGCAGAATTTAACTATTTAAAAGATATCAAGAAAAATAGAAATTATAGAATGAATAGTACTATAAGTGAGGAGAAGGCATAAGTAATGGGTAGGGGTAGTGGTTTCTCTTCCCCCAACCTTTTTCTTTCTTGCTTTATCTGTCTGTCTCTCTCTCTTTCTCTATCCGATGATGAAGAGAGAAATTCACAATAGCAAAAAACCTAAATCTCTTTAAAACAAAATGAGTTTTGAATGGGCAGGTTGTAGGTAAATACTGAAACAGGTATTGCTTATTTTCACACTTCAAAAATATGTGATTTCATTTTATGGGTTATTTTCTATAAAGACGCAGAATACAAATCCTTTGAACCTGAGTAGAAAGTCTGTCATTACGGGAAGCTCAATATCACAGTGGATAGAAATATTTGATCCTAGAGTTAATAGGGAACTCATGGAGTTTATTGAGTTGGGAAGTCATCAACACTTTGGAAAAAAACCTTTGATAACAACCCACCCATGGCTGCTTATCCTAAGTGAACAGCTCTGTCCAATCTAAAATAGAAAGTTGTGGCAGGGTAGGTTCCTCCTGGTCACTACCCTAAAAAAGTAATTCTTTTATGGAGTAGGATATAAAGAAGAGGAAAAGCAGAATTTTCCCATTGAAGCTATAAAGCTGATGCACCCCTTATAGTCATTACCTTAAACTTCTTTGAGGAATCAATGATATTCAGTAAACACAGGTAGTCTTGAATTTCCCACATGGCAGGAGTGAAAGGTAACAGGTGAAGGTTAGATGAATCTGTGTTGCAAATATGTTCCATAATTATCTATAGAGGGGAAGTTATAGAATGCTTCTTTCCATCCTCTGATTACATGATTACATGCCTACTGGGGTCAGACCCTTGCCAACCTTCACCCTCGTCCCAAATCCTATTCTGATGTACCTGCCTGGGATCAAGCCACTTACCATCAAGGGATCTTAGACCCCTTAGTCAATGCCTTTATTTGACAGATGATAAAATTGTAGCCTAGAAAAAAATGATTATTGTACTCTTTGATGGAGTTATCAATTGAGAGTTTTTTTCTTCCCTTGAAATCATAAAAAGCACACTTGATCATCCATAAATCATTTTATAATTTTTCACAGAGATTTCACATATATAACTTTTGACTTGTATTTTCAAACCCTACAATTGCACCTATTACATGAATGATTTTTGTTTGGTTAACCAGATATGCAGTGATAAAATGGAATTCATTTAAAATCTTAATATCATAGGATCATAAATTTAGTATTCAAAGGAATCTTACCAAGACCTACTTTCTCACTTGAAAATGAGGAAGAAAAGGTTCAAAGGAGTCAAGTGACTCATTCAGGTTCTTGCACTTTTTAAAAGTATCATTTTGAAAGATTTGAACCCAAGAGTTCCTTACCCCAGGACTGACATCACAACTTTATGATCCTACCTTTTTCACTGACTCAAATATATCTCTTTTCCAATTATTTCAAATCAGTGAAATGTTATCTATGAAGTTACTTGCTGTACAGGGAGGTAAATTATTATTGTTTTTAAAAAAGGTGGTAATAGCTTCCTTAAATTGTCTTATCTAATAGACTTATTATAAGAAATAAACATTATTAGAATTTTCATTACTTATTCTGAAGGAAAGGACAACTTTGTAGTGAATTAGGAAATGAATAAAAGTTCTGTGAATTGATGAGGGAAATAGAAGCATTATGAACACATGATACTCCATCTATCTTTTTTGTTCAAGAACCTCCAGTGACTAATGAAGTTTGGCATTTTGGGACAGATTATTTGAATGTTCAAGGTAAGGAGGGATGAGAAATTTTTCAGATAATATTGAACATTTTGAACAACAGGTAAAAAATATGAAGATTTCAGTTTATCTTACCTCTTCTCTTTTGTATCCCAAAGAGGACAATTAAGCCATTTCATGATCAATAATTGGGAGATTTTGCAGAAGTTCACAGAAATTGGAAATAGAAAATACTTTAGCAATCAAGTAGTTTAATATCCTGGCTTTTCAGATGAGATAAATGAAACATCAAGAGGTTAAAGGTACAGCAAATCCCAGAATTACTTAGTTGTCAGGGACCTCATTGGCCAACTAGTTCAACCTATGGGGGAAAAGAATATCTATTTCTTTTTAGGGCCTCCTAACCAAAGTAGCTTTGCTAAATTTGTGTATCTAGTAAAAGGCTGAGTCAGAATTTGAATTCAAATCTTCTGACTTCAAATATAATGTATCCTCCCAAACCATTTCATTGCACTTTTTCCATTGGATTTTCATATTGAAATTTCTTGCAACTAATTCAGCCAAACCTTGTTAACATCTATGAATCCTAGAACAAACTAAACACATTGCTTATCAGAATTCTAAGGTAAGAAAATATTTATTGTAATTAAAATTGTATGTGTATGAATGCATACAAATCTATAGAGATATATATTTATATCCATACCACAGAAAAATTAATGACATTGTAATTGAAAAATATTTTTTTTCTCTACTGTGCCATTTATCTTCATTTCTTTTCATCATAGTGATCACTGGGCATTTATAAACATAGTTTTGGGGCAGACAAGTCCTTCCACTAGCTTTTGATTGAGTGTATGTTTCAATTCCTTTTGAACCCTGTAGCTAGTGATGAACTTGTTTTAGGTATCCAGTTTCCAATTCTCTAAGTCACTTGACAAAGAAAAGAAGTTTGTGAAGCAAGAGATAGGAACTGAAGTGGGGCAAAGTGAACTACAGTCATAACATTGAAAGCAAGAAAGATGTGCCCAAGACTTGAATCATGAACTTGATTCTTATATCTTAGTCTTTGCTTCCTGCTCACAGCCAAGCTATGTGATTCCATACTTATGGTTGAATGAAACTGATATGGGAATGAAATTGGCTTTGTGATTTCATTGACAAAGGAATCTTCTGGTTGAGGAAAATCTTTGTATCAATGAAAGTCAGTAACTTATCTCAATCTATAATCTTATGGGGATTTTTTTTAGCCTTCTGGGCATATAGTGGCTTAGACTCAGCAAACTCCAGACCTCTGAAAGTCCTTCCACCCAAAGTGCTTCAAGGGACAGAAAACCAAATCTAACAAGAGGACAGAGCAGAGGGATCCTCCTGCTGGACACAATTTAAAAGGTTTTGGCATCAGGTCACATCCAGCTATGCAGACCAACTCCACCCAGGCTTAATCTTACCAATTAAGACAGATATGAAGTCTTCAGAGGGCAGGGAAGCTCTAACACCCCTCCCCCATAAACTGGACTGAAAGTAGCTGTAAGTACCTACACACCCACAGATCTAGCAAATAATCAAAAGAGCAAGATTACAGTCAATTAAGGGGAAGAAAGAAGGGGGAAATATGAGTAAACTACAGAAAAAGAAAACAGAAATTACAATCTATAGCTTCTATCCAGGTAATGAACAAAAAGCAAATGGAACAGAGGAGGACCAAGAACAACAAGCAAAACACAGAAACTCCAGCAAATTGGACACAGGCTTTGGAAGAACTCAAAATACAATTCAAAAAACAATTAAGAGAGGCTGAAGACAATTGGCAAAAGGAAATACACGAACTAAAACAAGAAAATAATTTCTTGAAAGCCAAATATAATCTTATGGATAATTGGTGGCATAATGGATAGAGCAGTGGAGCTGGGAATCAGGAAGACTCATCTTCCTCACTTCACATCCAACCTCAGACACTTACTGACTATGTGACCCTGAGTAAGTCACTTAACTCTTCCTCAGTTTTGTCATTTGTAAAGTAAGTTGGAGAATGAAATGTAATGCTATTCTAGTATCTTTGCCAAGAAAATCCCAAATGAGGTCACAAAGAGTTGGATACAATGGAACTGACTGAAAAACTACAAATTTTGTCTAAGGAAGCTTCCTAAAGTCAGATTAAATAACTCATCCAGGGTCACACAGCCTCTGTCCTCTGTTCACTGCATCATATTTAGACTCAGTCTCTCTCTCTCTCTCTCTCTCTCTCTCTCTCTCTCTCTCTCTCTCAATTTCTCTCTCTGCCTCTCTCTCTCTCTGCATCTCTCTCTTCTTCCCTCCATCCATCTCTCCCTCCCTTCCTCCCTANCTCTTTCTCTCTCTCTCTCTCTCTCTCTCTCTCAATTTCTCTCTCTGCCTCTCTCTCTCTCTGCATCTCTCTCTTCTTCCCTCCATCCATCTCTCCCTCCCTTCCTCCCTACCTCCATCCATATATAAACATAAACACAAAAAAATTCCATAGGCAAAAAAAAAAAGCTTGGATATCTTATTCCAAGAAATCAAAAAAGTAAACTGTCAAGATTTGTTAGCAGAAAAAAAGAACATATTAAAAATTTTAAAAATGCTCATCACCTCTTAGAAGGAATCAGGAAGTGAAAAAAAAATTTTAACCCTTACCTTCTCTCTTACAATTAAAACTAAGTATTGTTTCCTAGGCAGAATAGTGGTAAGGGCTAGGCAATGGGAGTTGAGTGACTTGCCCAGGGTCACACAGCTAGGAAGTGTCAGAGACCAGATTTGAATTTTCTTATGAGTATCCAAAGGAGAATAAATTTGAACTTTTAAATCATTTATTCACTAAAGAAACACAAGTAAGTGGATAAAGATTGCATAGTACTGTACTTACACCTTTTTGTGTTTGTGTGTACACCAAAAAAGTATATAACATTACCACAACCCACACAACTCAATCTCCTTGTCTTTCACCATTGAACTCTTATCACCAGTGTTTCATTCTATAATGAAGTATGTGGGAATAATGTTTTCTGACACTAACATATTCCTTTGAAATCTAATCTAAAAGAAAAAAGGGGGAACATTTGTAAATCACATCTTAGCTTATGACTCCTTACTAGTTTTATTCTTTGGGAATTAATTTAAATGTACTTTAAATATCTGCATATTTAAAGTGACATTTTAGTATTATTGTTATGAATAAGTTAATTTTTATTACTACATTTTGTTGCTACAGTTTCCTACATTAGGAATCCTGTAATCTGATGAAGTTAATAGCTAGTTGATAGACGCACCATTGGCAGGTTGGATCAAATTTTATGTGGGATAAAAGAAGCCTCCATTTGGCTCCATATAACATGTGATGAGAATGTAGGCGTTCATAGTATACTGTTGCTAGGACTATGTTTCTAATTGACACTTTTAGGAAAGAAACATATCCAATAAGTGTCCTTATTCTTGATATAAAGTGCTTTCAACTACCTCTTCATGTGTATAAAGCAGCATTTAACACCAGCTCCTTTTACTGTAAAAACAATGTTTCTTCTTTTCACCAAAAATATTTGCCTTTGAGTTAACTGAATATATTGTTTGACCTCCCAGAAGAAACTTGTGGTCTCTGATTCTGAAATAAATAAATTATCCATTAATTGTACTATCCCTGAGGTATGTAACTCATCCACTTTGTTACCTAAAAAAGTCTCTGCTCATTTTGACACCTGAAACAACCTTTGAATTGGAAATCCTGCACTACAGGTTACCCTGTCTCCAGCCTATCCTTTATGTTGTCGTTAGGGTAAGCTTTCTAGTGCAATCAACTAATTAATAAGGATTTATTCTCACTAAGTGTCAGGCATTATTTTATTCATATCTCAGTATTTTTCAATTGTAAGACACTCAACTGGATCTTTAATCACATCAATGTGTGTTCACTTCAGTAATGATGATTTCCATTTGCCCATCCCAGGAAATCTCTGTTAGTGTTTTCCAAATTTAGTGCATATCTCAACAGGAATAACAAAAAATAGGAGAAGAATATCAATATGAAAGGCTAGACCTCTGTATTTCATAGAATCTCAAGTCATTAAAAAGATCTTTTTGATTTCCCAAAGGTATTCCACCTATTCTTAATTACTTCTTATGTCTGTCCAATAGAAGTATATACTAATGGGTGAGCTCTATATATTATTCATCCAATTTAATAATATAATCTAGACAAAAAGCCATGTTTATCCATTTGTTTTTTTTTTCCTGTGTAGAGACTTGGGCTAAGTGATTTTAAATGGCTAAAGATTCCATCCAGGAGTTCTGAAGTATTCCAATTAACTCAATATCTTTTACCAGCAAAAAAATATGGAGGAATTTGTCACCTATATTAAATCTTTCTAACACTGATGCAATTCTTGTCCTTTTCCATACAAGTGATGCCATATTTAGTGAAGAAAAATCCTCCACTTTTTTTTTGTACAAGTCGATTCTTTACCCATATCTTTGATGTAGCTTAGTGACCTAGTATGGTATTATTGGGTCAAAGGTATGCATAGTCTTATGGCCCTGTGGGTTTAGTAGATTCCTCTCCAGAATGGTTATGTCAGTCCACAGCTCCAACAGCAGTGTATTAGTGTTTCAGTTTTCAAAACCCACTCCATCATTTATTTTCCTTTTTTGTCATAATAGCCAATCTGATGGTATGATTTGTTACCTCAGATTTGTTTTAATTTACATTTCTCAAATTAACAGTGATTTGGAGTTGTATTTTCTTAACTAGGCCCTCTATCTATTGGTGTAATCTTAAATGCTGTTTCCTTTTTTTCCCTTAAGATAATCTTTTCCCCAATGGCTGATGGACCTGTTTTCCCCTCTTGTTAGTCAACTCAGTAGCCTAATCAGGGAATCACAGAAAGGGCAAGATCCTTTTGTCAAGATCTCTTTTTTATCTAGCTACATTTTTCACATGCTCCACCCTACCTTCACTGTCACCTCAGTGGGAATTCTCTCTGGCTCACTTTTTTATTTAGATGGATATAAATAAATTCCTTTCTACTCAAATTGTGTCCTTGGCACTCAGTTCTAGGACCCTAAATATTACTCTGAAGCTCAACAAGACTACAGTACGAATTTAAGAACCCTGGAGAGAGAAAAGGAGTACTAGATTATGCATTTGATTCCCGATTCTGACATTAAAAATGTTTAACCTTGAAAATGATATTTAATATCTGAATTTCTTCATTAGTTAAATTGGGATAGTGATTTTTTTCTATTTCCCCATATCTTTGTGAGGAAAGCATTTGGGATATGTTAGAAAGCCTTATGCAAAAGTAAGTTCTCCTTATTCCATTCAATGAATCTGTCATCCAAAAAGTGAGTATTTCTACTATACCACCACAGGTCTTTTACAACTCCTCCCTGCTTTCCTATCTTCTCTATTTCTTGGATAATTTTTTTTTAAGTCTCTTATAGAGAAACGATTTAAGACAATGCATTCTTTGTTTGTTTTTTGAAACTAAATAAAATGTGTTCCATTAACTCCCTTGGAACCCAAGAGGAAATTATTTGAATAATAATAGAATTTATATAATTCTTTGTATCTTATCTATTTGTGATTATATAATATGTGTGAATGTATGTATATATGCATATGCATATCTTCAGTTGTTTCAGTCATATTCAGTTCATGATGCCATTTGGAGTTTTCTTGACAAAGATACTGAGTGGTTTGCCATTTACTTCTTCATCTCGTTTTATAGATGATTGAACCAAACAGGACTAAAGGTGAAATTTGAACTCAGATCTTCCTGATTCCAGACACATCATTCTATTTACTATGCCGTCTATATATTATACCACATCCTCCAGGCATATAAGATAACCCAAAATTGATTGTCTTCATTATTTACTCCTTTTCCCCCCTTAATCACAAACTCTTGAAGAATATCCTTAAAGGTGAATGTCACTATTAGTTTATCTATTATTTTTACTTAACATGTCATGATGTCCAGATGCAAATTGATGAATAATTTCTGACTTGCTTTAGGGAGACTCTCTTAAGAAAGGGAAAATATTCCATCTGAGCATTCAACTCTCTATCTACCCCTAAAATTCTAACTCATACCTTATTAAAAAATAAATTTTAAGAAGCAAGGAGGAGGGGTGAACAATTCAGACAATTTGAATGATGAGAGGATGTCTCAAACCTTTAAAGATGAAAGGTCTCATGTTACCTTAGACTACAAGGATGATGAAATCCTGTGGGCTCCTTGCCACTTCAAAGGGTCACTGGAACCGAACTTCCAAGACAGATAATTTTAATTTTTTCCCCTGAATAATACAAAATTTTACCTAGGTTTTTCTGCTGGTATACATTTACAATGTTCCATCTTTTCTTAAACATTTATATATATATACACACATATATACATATATACAACTAACATACTGTAATATGTAACATAACAATAAGATTTGTTATAAACATAAATATGCTTATCTAAGAGAAACAAATTCTCACAGATATGCCCCAAAATATGTCTCATTTTTCCCTTCCTTCTCCCTCTTCCCCAAAAGGGCAGGTAATATGTTATAGGTTGTACATATATTATCACATAACACATTTCACTATTTGTCATGTTGTGCTACAAGATATATATTGCTTATACTGGAGAAGAATTCATGGAGGAAGTAAAATGAATAATGGTATGTTTCAATCTGCAATTGAATTCTTTTCCTTCTATGGCAGTGGATTTCCTTTTTTCATCATGAGTCCCTTGAAGTTGTCTTGGATCTTCTAGTTATTGATAATAGTTAAAGTCATTCACAGTTGATCATCCTACATTATTGTTATTACTCTTTCTTCTTTTAAAGTATTCCCACCCCCAATCCTTAAACTATCTTTTAAAAATACTTTAAAAATTGGTCCTCATTGTAATTCTACCCTGGAACCCATTAGAGTTGGACAAATCACACAAAGCAAGCTGGTCAACTTTCTATATCCAGCCCAGGCATTCAAATCACTGATGCTTCCCTCCCACCAATTTAGGATGATTCTTGTTTTCCTAAAAACTAATTGGCAAGTATCTAGCTGCCCTCTCTGCATTGTTTCAACTTAGGGAACAAATCTGCTTCCTGAACTGGAAGAATTAATCTTTTCCTTAGGGTGATGTGGTCATTCCCTTACTTGTCCACATGAGAAAAGCTGCATTACTGCATGAGTGGTTAAGTATGCTAATTGTAGTTAGTACACTCCCTATGCACATCCAAAGAAAGAATTGACTGAAGGAAGCTAGATATGGATTAGTAAATATTATATAATTATTTGCAAGTCTGCCTTGGGGCAAGAGTGCAGTAGCTTCTTCCATTAGTTCTGCTTGCCAAGGGAAAATTTTCTTGCTAATTTAACATTTCCCAAGGCAATTTTCTAGCATCAGGCCATCCCCAAAATGATGATTCTGAAAGTTTGACTAATATTTCATTGAGCATTTAAGCCATTAGCCATAAATAATGTTATTTGGAGGTTTTAAATTTACCTGGTAGGAACAGCAAGAACAACTACAAAATAACCCAAAATATTTCTATATGCTGTTATCCAAGAGTGGTTTGTGATGAGCAGATGCTATAAAACCAATTTCTGGCAGATGGTCTTTTTTTCATTTTTTTCTCCATCATAAAAATCAGTAACACATCTGGCATTAATGTTATCTTGTTATCTCTCTTAGGTGCAAAGATTATGTTCAGTGCAAATCTGAGATTACAGGTAAAAAAGAACTATAGTCATGGCTTTAGGAGCAATTAAAATGGGAAGTAAAGGAGAAATGTACACTGGGCAATATAGTCTACCGTACTGAGACACCTCTGGAATCCTGGAATTTGCCTGTTGGACTATTATAGCAGTTTGAGGATTCCTCATTTTCATCATTCTCCCTTCCACTATACACTAAGAATATCCTGAGCCTATCCACCCATCATACAGAAAGGTCTTGTCTCCCCTAATTAAAGTGTGAACTTCCTGAGATTAGGGATGGCTTTCCCTTCTTCTTGGTATCCCCCAAGCTTAGTACAGTTCTTGACGCATAATAAGCTTCAAATAAAAGCTTTTCCTTGTCATTCCATAGGCAGTTTCAGTTGTAACACACAAGGGGAAAGCAGCTTCGGTGAAACTTCAAATATTACTTTAAAAAAGTATATCTATATAATATGTATTTAAGTACATATACATTATATGTATAATACAAGTACAGTATATATAATATGCATATATGTACATATGTGTGTATATATGTATGTGTGTATTCCAATGAGAAATCAGTCATGATTGAAATGATGGACAAATACATTTAATGCCAGAAAATGTTCATATCCATGACATGCTTGTATTTATTTTGTGATAAGTCAAATGTATTTTACAGTGAAGGCTTAAAGCTACCTGTGGTGGGTTAATAATACATAGAGGACATTATTTTCAAACAATGGCTCAGGAGCCCACAATGTTCTAACCTTGTCCCTTGTCTGGGATACAGACATCACAAGTTGTTTCTATTTTCTTCCTGAAAGGAATTAAACCCCTTTGAATTGCTAGTAGGTCAGTGTTATCAGAATGGCATTTTCCAACTGTATGAAACTCATTGGCATAAATCATCCTCCAGAATTCTCTGTCTCCATGTCTGTGCTTCTCACCTTCTTTTGTAACATAATAATCACTTATCAATTCAAAGACATTGCTTCTCTCTCCTGGCCTTCTCCCACCTATAATTGTGCTAATACCTTCCAGAAAGGAAATAAATTTCCCTTACAATGTGGAGACCTGGAACAGAAACCCCAAATTGCCCCCAAACTAAATGTTGAGTTCTTATGCTGGACAAATTCTCAAGAAACTCACCGATTAAGCTTAATGGGTGCTTCATCGTTCTAAATCATACAGGATCAGGTCTGATGCATTTAACTCATTTCCTGTGACACAGTTGTGTGCCTTTCAATTCTAAAATTGTTTGTAACTATATACCTCAGCTGACACGAACTTAAGGAACATTTTGGCAAATTCACATAAGATTTCTGTCTTGTCTCTGTGAAATTCTCCGTTTCTTTCTCTTTCCTTTTCATCGACAACAAAGAATGTAGGTTATTTTAAACCTTACTGCAGGTGTGTGAGACATAGAAACTCAGATATATGAACACGTTTCTCTTCTTATTGTTAGCAATGATTATTAGCTGGCTCTTGGAAAGTCACATAGAAAACAAAGAATTGTGGTTAACTCCATGTAAATTCTGACTGAATCATCCAGAGTTCAGCCCAAAACTCAAAAAACATAGAATTAGAGTTGCAAAAGATATTAGAAATTATCTAGTTAAAGTCTCTTAAAAAATCTCCTCTCTTCTGTTTTGGAATCAATGCTATATATTGGTTTGAAGGCAAAAGAAAGATAAGGGCTAGGCAATGGAGGTTAAGTGGTTTGCCCAAGATAACACCAGATTTGACCCCAAGACCTCCTGTCTCCAGGCCTGGATCTCTATCTACTGAGCCACCAAGTTGCTCTTAAATCCTCTTGCGTTCGAGATTCAGCAATTAAGGGATAAAGAAGCAATACTATGTCTTGTCCATGGAAAGTGAGGTGATAAGCAATAGAACTAGGATTTGGGTCTAGGTTTTATGAATTCAAATCTAACCCTCTTTCACTCCACTAGAGGAGTCTTACTTTTTTTTTTTTTTAAATCTAATTCCTCTCAGATTGATCTCTTTTGGTTAAAAGAAGAAGTTAGAAGCAGCAAGGTAGTGAGCAGATGGAATGCCAGATTTGGAATCAAAAAGACAATTCCAATCTCCTGCCTCAGGCATGTACTACCTTTGGGACCCAAGCAAGTCACTTAACATCTATCAGCCTCTGTTTCCTCATCAGTAAAATGAAACTAATCAATAGCACTTATTCCACAGGGTTGTTGTGAGGATCAAAAGAAATAATAATACATGACAAGTAAGATTCTTAAGTTGCTATCAGAAATACTTTAGCTATTAGGGAAGCAGAATATTCTAGTGGATGAGCTGCTGAAATTGGAATTGTTGTTGAGTCATTTTAATTAGATCCAATTCTTCTCAAAGCCATTTGGATTTTTCTTAGTAAAGGTTCAGGAGTGGTTTGCCATTTCCTTCATCTACTCCAGTTGCTTGCCATTTCCTTGACCACTTCATTTTACAGATGAAGAAACTGAAGCAAATAGAGTTAAGTCACTTGCCCAGGGTCACATGGCTAAGAAGTATCTAATTGAATTGAGATCTTCCTGACTTCAGACCTGGCATTACTGTGCCACTTGAATTGGAGTTAGGAAGAGGTATAATTAAATCGTCTTGTAACAACAATGACCTACTAGGTCACAAACTGTACTGCAAAATAGCATAAGACCTGTGGTATCTATCTCACAAATGTGCTGCGAGGCTCACTGAAGTATATTACCAATAAAGTATCCTATGAACTTTAAAAGACTAGAAATGCAAACTAGGATTATTAACAGCATTATGTACATGTAGGTTCACATAGTTTATACTTCATGATTTTGTACTACTTTATGTATTTTGATGTGCTCTAAGTGTTTAATGTAAATGTTTTATGTCTATTAGATGGTAATCTTCTGAAAGCAAGAAATAATGCACTATTTCATTAATCCTCTGAATCATGGATAGAATCAGAGAAGAGATTGGAACAGTTCTGAGACGTCATGGGATCCAGCCAATACCTTATGAAATTCAATAAAATCAAACCTAAAAATCATTCATTAGGTAACTACTATGTACAATGTTTGGTGAATCAGGGTGCTTTCTATAATATTTCCCCTCAAAAATGTGCATCTAGATTTCATTATGAAGCTCCAGTGATTTCTCAAGCAGTCAGTTCTCTCTTGTTCTAAGTCTTAGTTTTTAGGAATTTTTTTTTCTTAAATAAAGTCAAAGTCTTGCTCTCTGAAATTTCTCTTTCATTGCTTCTGGTTCTGCCCCATGAGACCTAATGGAACAAATCTAATCGTCTTCCACTTGACAGCCCTTCAAATACTTTAAGAGAGTTCCTATGTCTCCTCTAAGCCTTTTCTTTTCCAGGTTAAACATTCCTAGTTCATTCATCCTATCCTGTGATCCTCTTATGTCCCCCTTCAAGCATTTTGTACAGCCAAATACAGGTGCTCTGCTGATATTTGTTGAATAAACAAGTCAAACCCTTTGATTGTGCCCAATACTCTATTCCCTCCCGTTCCTATAGTAGTTCATCCATGTGATCATTCCCTCACACTCTCCTCTCTAATCTTCAGGTTCTCCTGACATGCTCTCTCTTTCCTTGGTTACAATAAATGTGTCTAAGTTTTCTGTTCCTTGACCATACCATTCCTTCAAGCCAGTAAACAATAGCTTACCTTTCATTCATAGCCCAAATCCTTAGTTCAAATCCTGTCTGTGATCTTTGTGTTCTTTGACTAATCATTCAATGTCCTTGGGCCTCAGTTCCCTCCTCCTTTAAAATGTTGTTTCTTGCATCTTTTCTACTTCTTAATATATAACATTCAGAGCTATTATTTCAAATAGTTTCTGGTTTGCCCAGTTTTGTGTGCTTTTGTGTGTGTGTAACATTTAACCCATCCCCTAGTGGTCAAAATGAACTTTGAAAAATTAAAAATAATTATATTTTATATATCAATAATAATTTTAATGCAAAGTAATGTTTGTTTCCCTTTATCAGAATCATTTGATTTAAATCACTTGATCTCCATAGACCACCAGATATTGTTCTTTGATATACCTCTGTTTTTAATTCTAAATCCTTAAATTATTTCATTAAATATCTTCTAATTATTAGTAAAATTAATAATCACATTTTAAACTTTTGAGTTATAAATTCTTGCCTTTCACTTTCACAATTTAATTATACATGTGAGTTTACATAAAATATATTACTATATTAGCCTTGTTGCAAATGAAATAAAATGACAAAAATAAAGAAAGTTTAAAAATATGAATAAATCTGCATTCAGAATTTATCAGTTTTCTGGAATTAGACTAAGAGCATTTTTCATCATGAATCCTTTGGCGTTTTCAGACATACTTTATGACCTTTTTTTCTTTTTTCTGTTCATCCTTCACAAAAGACATCCCATTTCCTGTGTCCATGACTTTTCACTGGTTATTTCACTGAAATAAATTCCCACTTTGTTTTATCTCATAAAATCTCTTTATTTTATTTTAGAAACTCAAATAACATTAGTAACATATCTTTGTGTTAGCAAATAATATATTGAAGGGATGCACATCAATTAGGAAGGGCTAAAGAGTTGAAGCATGTGATTTTGATGGAATACTACTTTATCTTAAGCAATGACAAAACAGATTCATTAAAAAAACAAACAAACAAACAAACTTAGAAGGGGAAGTTAGGTGGCTCTGAAGATAGAGATCCAGACATGGATATAAGAGGTCCTGTGTTCAAATTTGACTTCAGACTCTTTCTACCTGTGAGACCCAGGGAAAGTCACTTACCCCCCATTGCTCAGTTCTTACCATTTTTTTGCCTTAAAGCCATTTGATTCTAAGAGAAGATAAGAGAAGATAGAAGGACCTCTGTGAATTTATTAAGAAAATGAAACAAGCAGAATAGAGAGAATATTACATATAAAATCTGAAATATTGCTTGAAGAATGACTTGTGTATGTTTATTGTCTTGTGTATGTTCACCTCTAGAGAATGAAGTGATAAATAGAAATAAAGAAGAAATTGTTTTAGGTACATATATCTTTTTGTCAAATGATATCTTCTCTAATGGAAGGAGGGAAAGGAGGAGAATGTTAACAGGAAATTTAATGTAACTAATAACCAAATTTTTTAAAAAGAAATATCTATAGAGTGAAGCCATCAGAATTAAAAGGAATCAGGGAAGGTGTGCTATAGAAGGTAAGATTTTAACTGGGACCTGAAAAAAATTAAAGAATGATACTATAGAGCAGTGATTCCCAAAGTGGGTGCTAACATCCCCTGGTGGGTGCTGTAGTGATCCAGGGGAGCCGTGATGGCCACACTTTTTTTTTAACCCTTGTACTTTGGTGTATTGTCTCATAGGTGGAAGATTGGTAAGGGTGGGCAATGGGGGTCAAGTGACTTGCCCAGGGTCACACAGCTGGGAAGTGGCTGAGGCCAGGTTTGAACCTAGGACCTCCTGTCTCTAGGCCTGGCTCTCACTCCACAGAGCTACCCAGCTGCCCCCCACACATTTTGTATTACATTCTATTCTGAGTTCAATAAATAGTTTCATAATTTCCAGGGGCTTCTAAGTAATATTTTTTCTGGAAAGGGGGCAGTAGGCCAAAAATGTTTGGGAACCACTGCTATAGAGGAAGAATTGTTGTTAAATGCCAGCTAGATCAAAATGATATTTGAGAATACTTTGAGAGACCTCTGAAAAGACATCAGAGGATCATATCATTATTTAGTCAATGTATGCAATAGGCAACTTGAACATTATTATGCCTAATTACAGGTAATAAAAAAGGAACCCATGAAATAAGATCTGTAAACCAAAGGTAGGTCAGAAATTCTTGATACTCATAATAAACAATGAAAAACAAAATCCAAAAGGTTGAGGAAATAAAGGAAACAAAACAGTACAAGAAACAAAATAAACAATTTTAAACCATTCAAAAAGATTACAATACAGAAAAGTCTGAAAAACAAAATAGCTAGGAGAGAGAGAGAGAGGAAGAGAGAGAGAATCTCTAATAAAGAAGAAAGTGGTGAATATTTGGTTATGTATAAGGTCAGTGCAAGTCCAACATGATAACAATGAAATTTTGTCCATCGTTAACATAAGAAATTAAAAAAAAAAAGTCATCTAAAGAGAACCGGCTAAAATTTTAGCTTCTCTACAACACTAGATAGCAATGGTTCTGTGAAAAAAAATTAATCTAGTATAGTCAAAATTACCTATTTTTACATCTCATAACATTCTCTATGCCATTTTGGACATTCGTTCTTCCCTTATCCATAGATTTGACAGATAGACTCTTCTACACTCCCTTAATTTATTTATGGCATCACCCCTTTTTTTCCCTTTTCTAAATTATGTATCCATTTTGACTTTGCCTGGGTATGTGGCATGAGGTTTTGGTCTGTGCCTAGTTTCTGCCATATTGTTTTCAAGTTTTCCTAGCAGTTTTTTTTTTTTTTTGAATAGTGAATTCTTTTCCCAAAAATTTGGATCTTTGGGTTTATCAAAAACTAAGTTTGTACTATGTTCATTTACTACTGCATGCTGAGATCCTGATCTATTCCATTTATTCTTAATCTACTTATTAGCGAGTACCAGATTGTTTTGATGGTTGCTGCTTTATAATGCAGTTTGATATACAGCAGGGCTAAGACACCTTCCTTCATATTTTTTTTATTAATTCTCTTGATATTCTTGGTCCTTTGTTCTTTCAGATGAATTTTATTATTTTTTTTTTATGAATTGCAGTGGATCTGATAAGCTATATAATCATTGAATCAAACACTTCCTGGTTGTAAATGAATTACTGGTAAAGAAAATTACCTGCTTCTTCTCTGATGGAAGCTTGACATCATTTTTCTTAACCGAAGATACATATTTATCACATAATTATAGGAACATTAATGACCTCTGCAAAATATAGGTTAATGATACATTTATGCTTTTATTTATAGAAAGTTATTTTATCTTATTGAAGGTAAGGGCTAGGCACAGCTAGGAAGTGTCTGAGGCCAGATTTGAAGCTTGGACCTTCTATATCCATGCCTGGCTCTCACTCCACTGAGTCACCTAGTTGCCCCGAACTTAAGTATTTTCAACATGAGGATCAAGGATGACTCAAAAAAACTCATGACAAGAAAGGAATATCCACCATCATGGAAGGAACAGATGAAGTCCAAATGCAAATTAAAACATATCATTCTTTACTTTCCACCCATGAATTAATTTTTCTTTCATAAAAGTGATATCTGTCTTCTTTCATAACATGATGAAAATGGAAATACATATTATATGTACAAACTATATCATATTACCTGCCTTCTTGGGGAAGGGGAATAGGAGGGAAAAAGAGAACATGGCTTGCAAAGTATCAGAAAATTAATATTGAAAAATGGTATTGACATGTAATCTAGAAAAATTATTATAATAAAAAAGGCTTTTGGAATCATTAAGTAGAAAAATGGTCATATGCCAAGGAATAAGAGCGACCAGAAGCTTTGAGCTAGAATACAGAGGTTAAGCTGAACAAATGAATAAAGATGATACATTTCTAAACTGAACACATTGAGCTTAAAGCTATTTAGGAGAAATCTGAAGTTGAATTTGTTAAGAGACTGACCTGGCATCCTGAAGTCAAAACTTACCTGAAAAATACACATTTAGAACAAGTAATTCATATGTAATATCAGTGTGACTGTGTACTTTTGATTTGTGGTAAAATATCTAGAACACATCCAAATATAACCTCATATAACTCATATAAAACAAAACTAATACAAAAATGCAATTTTATTTTTAAGACAGTTATAGAAGAAATAATATTCCCTTGCTAAAATGGAAGATGGTTGATGGTTGGCCTTAGACCACATGATTAAACAGTCTGGTTTTTAGGACAATCAGACTTAACTTCGTAAAGAAAAAGGAAAGTCTGATAACCATAAAAAATGAAATAGAGGAGAAAGAAGAGGAGAGGAAAAGGACGTAAAAGAATTAGGAGAGGAAAGGAAAAGGGAAAGGAGGAATCCACATAGCCTCACCTGCAATACTATAGGTCAAATAAATTGATTTATAGAATGCAGATCAAATATACTATTTTTCATTTTAGTTTACTTGAATTTTTATTTTGGGGTTTTGGTTTTATATGATTATGCTCTTTCAAAATGGACAATTTAGAAATATATTTTGCATGATCATGCATATAAGACCCAGATCAAATTGCTTAACTTCTCCAGGAAGGGGGAAGGAAGGAAGAAAGGAATGTAGATGATTTGGATCATATAACTTCAAAAACCTTATGTGAATAATTGTTATTACATGTAATTGGTAAAATAAAATATTTTTACAAAAAAAGTCTCACCCAATAAACTGCCTTTAATCAATTCTGGACATGACATGTATTGCTAAAAAAGATCCTGCTTGCCAGGTGAGATAGGAATTCCAAAAAGTTCAGATGAGAAATGAGATCATTCCAGGAATATGTGATGTGTTAAAGCCACAGAAGTGGGTGAAAGAATGCCAGATATGGGGAACATCAAATAGATCAGTTTGGATGGCATAGCTTTTGAAGGGGTAGTATCAAAGAATTTAAGTTATAAGGGTTGTTACAGGGATATACAATTAAATGCTAAAAATTGGCTTTCTGGAAACCTTCCACACTTTTAAGTTTAATTTGAATTATTGTCAATTTTTTCTCTATCACTTTCTTGCATCCAGACAATCAACAAATCAAATCCAAATTTATGCCATTTGCCAATTTCTGAGATGTCAATAATCACAAAGAATAATTAAAAAGGGGCTCTCATGAATAGGTAAGGACCTATTCCAGCACAACTCTGGTTATTAGGGAGTATCTAGCACAACCCTTACCTTAAGAACATAAATGTTTTCTGCCAAACGTCTAACCAAATATATGGTTATCTAATTCTTACTTGCAGATTTGCAATGATGAGGAATAATCTACTAATTTCTGAAATGACAATTTCCACACTTGGATAGTTAATTATTGATACATTTTTCACTATTAGTAATCTGAAATTTCCCCTCTTCAAAGTCTTCCTAATGATCCTTACTCTGCTTTCCCCACCCCTCATGATCAAAGGTTAAATGTAACCAATTCCTCTTTCTTTTTAATATGATAGCTTTTCAAACTTTTGAAAACAAATATTGGTTCCTTTCTCTAAGAACCATCTCTTCTTCAGCCAAAGTGTAAAATCAGTCTAGAAATGAGATTAGAGAGGCATTATGAAGGGATTTAAAAGATAAATAATAAAAAAATTAAGAATTATTAAAGAGGCTACTAGGGGTCCTTGAAATGATTTTTATAGGGTAATGAAACAGACCCATTCTTTGGGAAGACCAATTTGGCAACTGCATGGAGAATATTTAGAAGAAAAGAGACAAGCAGAGTGATAGTCCAAAAGGATGGATGTCAGAGACTTAATCAAAGTCAAATGGAGAAGACTTAGAAACTTGGTTAGACTAGCTGTTTGAATTTTACAAATATTGCAGCAATAGAATAGATATGTGTATGTGTGTGTGTGTGTGTGTGCACATGTGTGTGGAAAGAGAGAAAGAAAGAGACAGAGACTGAGAGAAATTATTTTTCATTTCATAGAATCTTTCTATAAACCGATCAGACACTAAACTATATCCTGGAACCATAGTAGCTGATTGGCAGCAATCAAACCATAGAAGCAGATAAACATTATTTCTCCAAATGACAAAGGTTTACGTTACTAGAGGGATTATCAGTGATTAAACCCAATATGTTAGGAAAGTTTGGAAAGAAGTCATGTTGAAGATGGTCTAGGGGCTGGCATTTCTCAGTGATGGAGTACCATAGTATCCCCAGTACATTTGCAGCACGTTTCTTTTCTTGAAGTCTAAAAGAACTATTGTCTTTGTCAGTAGCTTCAATATACTGGCTGGTGACAAAGAGAATGGCTGCTGGGCAAATGGCACTTGGCTGAGGAGTTACAACTTGCAAGCAAGGATGAGTGGTGCGTACATTAAATTTCGATGGTTGCAGTTGCCCTATCACCCACTAAGGGCACAGTCAGAAACAGTCACCATAATGAGGGAAAGTAAAACATATTACCCATTGCCCCTCCAGGCTATGCATTTCTTGTTATTTATGTCATTGTTCAGGCTCTTTGGGGAGCTCACAGTATTGAGCTTCTCAGACCCTCAGACCTTGGGAAGATGATGCTTTACATTAACATGTATGGTTTGGGTACTGTTCAGATTTTAAGGTGAACAATTTACCTCCTATGCTGATTCTTGCAGAAAGATTTCTTTTAAATATGAAACAGATGATAATGATTTTACAAAAATTGTCAGCATGCTCCAACAAACTAATTTTATAATTCTATAGAAGATTGATTTGGGAGGCGCCCTATTTTACAGATCTCTTAATTTAGGACCTGAATCTGGGTTTTATGACAGAGAAGAAGCCACTCTCTATCCTCTTCTAACCCACAAAGAACTGCCAATCACCACACACCTGCACCAAATTAACATGAGACTGGCTGGCAACTAGCAGGCATTCCAAATGACCGCCCCCTTCTAAGATGTCAGCTGTGGAATTCCCAGGCTGATTCCTCTGGCAATGCTTAGCACCTGCTACCAGGGAATCTGACAAGAAAAAATGAAAGTTAATGATCACCAAATGAGCCAAAATATCTTGGAAGGGTTTGTATGGCATGCAAGACACCCTGAAATCAAGTGAAGGACTCTTTCTTTCCCCCCACCCCATTTTCACTGTTTTTTCTGAGTAGTAAATGGGTAGTTGATGTACATGGCTCAGGAGTTGGGAGAAATTAGGGACCAGGGACATAAGAACAAGGAGAAAAAGGAAAATGGACAATATTTAGGGACATTTTATAAACTTGGTTTGTAAACAGAATTGTAGATGCTAAAGGAATTGTGACTATGAGGAATCATCATGGGGTGGTAGAAAGAGCAATGAATTCAACATTAGAAAGCATAGAACATAATCTAGAGCTCTTTACTCTCTACGGGAATCAGGGAAAGTCACTTAATATTTTTGTATCTCCATTTCCTTTTTGGAAAAAAGAGTGTTTGACTCAGGAAGAACTAAATTTATGTCAGGTCTCTGGCATCTATTGGCTGTAAAGCAAAGGGCCAATCACTTAGTCTCTTAATGATTCAGTTCACTCATTATTGTTAGAAGTTACAATTTGCTGATCTTCATTATCAAAGTGATTGTGCAAGCTTGCCAAGACATTTCATTTAATTTTTTCTTTGATATTTGTTTTCCCAATTACATCTAATAACAATTTTGACCAAAAGTTTTACAAAATGATAAGATCTAAAACCTCTCCCTCTCTTTCTTCCCTCTCACCTCCGAGAATTGGTAAGCAAATTTGATCTGGGTTATACATGTATTATCATGCAAAACTTACTTTCATATTGTTCATTATTGTAAGAGAATACTTGTATAAAACCCAATCCCCAAATAAAAACCCAAATAACCTAAAATGAAAAATAGTATACTTTGATCTACATTCTGACTCCAACAGTCCTTTCTCTGGGGGTGGATAGGCTTCTTTACCCTAAGTCCTTCAGAAATGCCCTGCATTATTGTATTGCTGAGAGTAGCTAAGTCTTTCAGAGTTGATTATTCCATAATATTGCCATTGCAGCGTACCATATTGTCCTGGTTCTGCTTATTTTACTCTACATTACTTCATGTAAGTCTTTCCAACTTTTTCTGAAATCATCCTGCATATAATTTCTCAGAGTACAATAGTATCCCTACACCATCATATACCACAGTTTTTTCAGTAATTTCCTAATTGATGGACATCCCCATAATTTTTAATTCTTTACCACCACAAAAAGAGCTGGTATAAATATTTTTGTACAAATAGGTCTTCCTTCCACCTTCTCCCCTTTTTATCTCTTTGAGATGTAGACCTAATACTTGTATTACAAGATGGAAGAGTACACAGTTTTATAGCCCTTTGGGCAGGGGTCAGCAACGTATGGCTCTCGAGCTATATCTGGCTCTTTTGAGGTCCAGATATGGCTCTTTCTGTAGGAGCAATAAAGTCAATTTTTTTTCAGGCACTGTTACAGGAGCACGTACTGTGAACACTGTATGGCTCTCATGAAATTACATTTAAAAAATAGGTGGTATTTATGGCTCTCATGGCCAAAAAGATTGCCAACCCCTGCCTTTGGGCATAGTTCCAAATTGCCCTAGAAAATGATTAGAACAGGTTAAAACTCCACCAATAATGTAATAGTGTCCTGATTTTGCCACATCCCCTCCAACATTTAGCATTTTCCTTTACTGTCATATTGGCCAATCTAATAGGCGTGAGGTGGTACTTGTTTTGATGTGCATTTACCTAACAAAGAGGGAGTTAGAACATTTTTTCATATGATTATTGATAGCTTTGATTTCTTCAACTAATTGCTCATATCCATTGACCATTTAATAGGGGAAAGAATGTCATGCTGATTTAATCCAGACATTGGTCTGTATGTTGACCCAAGTGAGTTCTTTTTAGGGAGGGAATGTATGGTACAATGGAAAGAACATTGAAATAGAAATCAAAGGATTTGATTTCAAATCCCATATGTGCTCTTCATGGTTTGTTTGACTTTGGTCCTTATTTTGAACACAATGTCCTTAGGCCTCCATTCCTAATCTTTAAAATAAAAGCTTTAGACGAGATGGCCTACAAGATACCTTTCAGTATCTTTGAATATTAGTACTAAATCTTAGAATCTTCTAGATTTTTAATCCTATGATCCTGGGGTGAGTTAAATGAATGAAATAAAAAATACAGACCAAAATAAAACAAAACTGTAGTTTCAAAATCATGAGTTGGATGAGACCAGCATCAAAGTTATTTTCCCGAGAGGCAAAGGGATTACTATGTAGAGTGAAGAGGTCAAAGAAAAATTAGGGATCCCATGACCCTAACATCTCCTTAAGAAGTGATTTTCCATCTATAACACCTGCTGTCTTTTCACAGCATCTTCTTTGGAAAGCTATTATTTGTTCCATTCTATTTTCTTGGTGAAAAATACACTGTAAGTCATAGTAAGTGTCTGTAGATTTTTAAACAATGAGACTTCTAATACTGAGAGCATTTAAAATGTATGTGTGTGTATGTTTTAAGATGAAGAAATATGGATATGTGCCTCAGGGGTGTTATGATAATTTCTTCATTTTTTTTAAAACTTGGAATTGTCACTTCCAGATAATGGGAGGGGGGTGTTCTATAAATTATAATCTAAATGTTTTTTTCTACATAGAAACTTTTCAGTATCTCAGCAGAATGAAAGTACAATAACATCACAACCACCAAAATAATTTTCACATCATTTTTCTGTGGGGAAACCCTATCATATTGGGGAAAGAAAGTCCCTCTTCCTCATCCCTATTCTCTTGTCCTCCTTTTCCTTTCTTTCCTTCCTCATCTTCCTCTTCCTACTCCTTTTTTCCCCCAACAGTTTTCTTTACTTCATTGTGCATTCTTGAATAAATGTACACAATCTGAGACATTTACAGCTCTAAGGGAGACTTACAGACTTACTCTAGACTTACAGTCTGGAGAAACAGAGGCATTCTCTATCCTATTTGATCTAGCCAAACATGGCTGGCCCAGTGACTCAAATACATTTGTGTTTGCTATCTCAGATAGAGTGGGGTGGGAGTGGCATTTGGAGGGCACTACTTTTTGTCTTGATAAACATGTTATGAAGTGTCTTGTGAGGTTCTTTTCATCTCTAGTTGAGAGCTGACCTCAGAACCAAGAAGTTCTCGATTTAGATACTTTCTCTTACTCAAACTGGCTTCCTGACCTTGGGCAAAACACTTAACCTCTTAGAAACTCTATAGTAGTATAGGTTTCAGAGAAAGTGTCTCTTGGTATTGGTAGAGGAATTATTCTTATCCCAGAGTTCCACAGGGAAGAAATCAAAGGTGTTACTTCTATCCTTTCTTTTTCCTAATTTCTGCCCTGCTGTAATGTAAACTAGCATGGAATTAATTAGACATTCAGCTACTCTTAGTCTTGTTTTCTTCAATACTATTTCTAGGGCTCTTCCAGTGGTTATTTCCTTTGCCCAATATTCTCTCCTACCTCTTTTCTTATCATTTTATAAATGAGAGTTCTAAACCATAATATTACATAATTTTCTTTAAGGAGTTATATTGAAGCATAACTAAAATTATACATCCATAATACATGTATACATTCATATATAATGCTTATTTAAGAGAGAAGGGGAGGAGGTGGTGGTGGGGAAACTTCTTTGAGGGATACTACCTATTTGGTTCAGGTACTTTTTGCAAGTACTGTAGAAAGAAGGTTGTCCCATTATATCTCTTGCAGGAAATCCTGTGTGAAGGTATCTGTCTCCTTCTAAACCACACTTGAGTGAGTTGGCTGGCACGCACATCCGCAGACATCCACAGTCACACATGCACATTCCCTCCAGTTTTAAATGAAACTCTATTGGATTAGCACCCGACATGGGCTCAGAACCTGTCGAAAATCGGATTTCGCCATCTACCTTTTCGGGTGGGGTGGGAGTTGGGGATTGCTTGGATCATTTATTTATCTTATGCGCATTAAGAAACCACCATTAGGCTTTGGTGGGAGGCGCTATACTTTTCCTGAAACCCAGCCTGCTTCCTTTGACTCTGCACTAGGAATACACAATTGAATCTGGGAGCTGCAAGGTTGGCAAAAGCTGGCTTCTGGTTGTGTCTCTATCCAGTGACTCCACAGATCTTTCCTCTTCCTCCTCCCCCTTTTTAAATTGCAGGTTTGGACATCAACTGGGTGTACTTTAAAAAATAATTGTATTTTTTTCTTTTTTCTTTTTCTTTTTCTTTTTCTTTTTTTTTTTTTTTTTTTTTTTTTGTCTGATATCCAGCCCCTAATCAGACTGTCTCTATTTTCCTTGGAGTACTGATGCTGAAAAGAGAGCTTCCCTGAGTTCGGATGTCAGGTTGGTCCTGGCGCTGGTGCTGATCCTGGCTGAGAGAGAAGGCGAGAGGGAAAAGCTGTGGTCTCCTCTCCCTCCGCTCTGCTTTCGGATTGGTCTCTCTTTTAAAGTGCTGTCCAAGGGTTGGCTGCAGGACCGCTGAATAACAGGTGCATTTCGCTGCTCCGTCGCTCTCAAAGAAGCAGCCGAGGAATGCTAGTGCACCAAGGCTAGAGAGAAGAGGGAGGAGAGGAAAGAGAGGGGGAAAAAATTGAAGAGAGGTGGGTGAAAAATCGCCTGTAAAGTGGGACCAGTTCCCTGTGTTGGAATGTGACTTGGTGTTTCTCCATTCGGATGGTTGAGATCGTAAAAAATCCAGAAGGTTGATTGCTGTGACTTGCAAGGAATCAAAGGAAGAAGAAGAAAAAAAAAAAAAAAAAGAAAGAAAGAAAGAAAAAAAAAAGAGGGGGAAGGGAGGGAGACGGGTGGCAGTGGGGGTTGTGAGAGAAGAACCCCGGGGAGCGCCGAGGGGCAAAGGAGGAGGATGTTGGAAAGGCTCCTGTGTGTGGATGGAGACAGCATGGTGACGGGGCTGATTCGGCAGATGCTCGGGGGCCAACACAGGAGGAGAGCTCATTTTGGGAAAGGACCAATGCCCCGCTATTAACTGACTTCGAGCCTTGAAGACTGGTGATTTTGTGGGGAAGGGTTTTTCCCCCCTACTCCTTTCCTCCCTCCCCTCCCCCTTTTCTTTCAGCGCCTCCTTCCCCTCTCGCTGTCTCTCTCCCTTTTTATTTTGGGGGGGGGGAGGGAGGGAGAGTGGGGGAAGGGTGAAGATTCGCATGCTGCTGCTGCTGCTGCTGCTGCTGCTGCCGCTGCCGCCGCCGTCGTCGCCGCCGCTGCTGCTGTTTTCCGCCCGCCGGCTCCCGGTCCCTGATGTCTCTCTGGCTTCCTCGCGGGGGGCGAAGGTGAAAAGGCTCCTAGGATGAGTGAAGGGGCGAGCGGTGCCTCCCCACCTGGTGCCGCTTCTGCCGCCGCTGCCACCGCGGCCGCCGCCGCCGCCGCCGCCGCCGAGGAAGGGGCAGCGGCGGCGGCGGGCGGGGGCCCGGACGGGGAAGGGGCGGCTGAGCCCCCCCGGGAGTTACGCTGTAGCAACTGCATTGTATGGAACCGGCAGCAGACTTGGCTTTGCGTGGTGCCCCTGTTCATCGGCTTCATCGGCCTGGGGCTCAGCCTCATGCTCCTTAAATGGATCGTGGTGGGTTCCGTCAAGGAGTACGTGCCCACCGACTTGGTGGACTCCAAGGGGATCGGCCAGGACCCCTTTTTCCTCTCCAAGCCCAGCTCCTTCCCCAAGGGCATGGAGACCACCACAACCACGACTACCACGTCCACCTCCACCTCTACCCCATCGTCCGGCACCGCCTCCTCCAGGACGCCCAACCGGATTAGCACCCGCCTGACCACCATCACGCGGGCGCCCACTCGCTTCCCTGGGCACCGGGTGCCCATCCGGGCTAGCCCCCGCTCCACAACGGTGCGGCACACCGCAGCCCCCCCGACAGTACTCTCCACCACGGTCCCCTTCTTCAGCAGCAGCACGCAGGGTTCCCGCCCACCCCTGCCAGGGGCCCCCAGTACCCAGCCAATGCCCTCTTGGCCCACTGCGGCATACGCTACCTCCTCCTACCTCCACGACTCAACTCCCTCCTGGACCCTGTCTCCCTTTCAGGATTCTTCCTCCTCCTCCTCCTCTTCCTCTTCCTCCTCCTCTACCACCATCACACCAGAAACTAGCACCAGCCCCAAATTTCGTAAGTAAAAAGAAAGCCTTCTTGCCTTTGATTTACAGTATATCTACAATACTATTCCCCTTGGGGCTCCTGCGTTTACCCCCTGTCCCCGAACAGCAATCACTCTAGACCCGTGTCTGGAGTAGTATGTGAAAACTGGTTCATATTGGCCAAAGAAAGAATAAAAATTTGTTCTCTAGGAGGAAGTCTCAAGGCTCCTCCTTTCCTTTCCTGAGTCTTTGACAAGTGTGAGAAGAGGTCTCTTTTCCCCTTCTTCTTCAAAGGGTTAAAAAGCCAGTGAGTCCCTGATGACTGCAGAAATGCTAGGCTTGAATTTAAGGGGTGTGGGTGTGTGTAGGGAGGGGGGGGTATAAACACCCTCACCGCTCCAAAATACCAAAGAAACACCCTTAAACAAAACTGAAAACAAAGGGAAGTTTGGTCGTTTGAAAGAGGTTGCAATATAATAGAAGCAGCCATTTGAGCCCAGTATGTATATAAAATGATGTATATAAACCGGGAAGCCGCCCTGCCCAACCGGCTGCCACCTGGAAGAGTTAATAAGAAACAATTGAGGGGAGGAGGGGAGAGAAAGGAGGGAGGGAAAAAAATCAATGATGAGGAGGCTTAACTGATGACCCCCAAATTCGCCAGTGGCTATCTAGAAGGTGCTGAAATTGATTCTGTGGCGAGTGAGATTAAGTTAACCAGGGGGAAATATGATGGAAGCCCTGCAGAGCTGCTGTTCGCCAGCCAGTATTCCTGACAATGGAACCCCCCCCTTCCCCGCCCCCCACCAACCCCCTCCAAGAAAGATTTCCTCCCCGTTTCTAAATACTGAGGTTACAAAACTCCCCCACACCCACTTGGTCCCTCCACATCTGGGTCTGAAAAAATAAGGAAAGCTGGAGGGGCATGATTTCTGCAATCTATATGTGTAAAGCACCCAGCCATTAGGAAGTAGATGCCTTTGAATGCACCCTCCACTTTCTCTAGTAAATTACTGGCATTACTCCCTGATTTACTGATGACTGATATTTTGATAAAGGCAAAGTGTTCTTTGCTAACATTTTTGAAAATGTTCTCTCCAACTATCAGCACATCTCCCTGGCTTAAGGTTTTATGCTAAAATCCCTCAGGAACTAGCTAATCTGACAATTGATTGGGATCTGGTAACACTTTTCTGCAACCTGTGAAGGTTATTTAGGACAAACACAGAGACCGCCAGTCTGAGTTCTGTTCAGTGCCACTCTACAAAATGCTTTAATTATGCTGTCTTTAACTGGCTTTTAATATTTTCGATCAGAGGATCTAGGATGCAAAGAACAGTGTTCTCCATTAACTCTTCAGTATCTCCCTCAAGAATAGTCAATTGCTTTGATTCAGGAATTTCATAGTGCTGTGAAGGTCTTAGGTCTTATCTAGATAAGGTACAGCTTCTTGGACATTTAAGCATTTCTTTTCAAAGAATTTATTATTTCTGTTTTTATGAGCCCTGGGACAAAGAGTCAATATGCACAGCAATATCATGATGTGAATTGGAGAAAGAGGCAAGGATTATAAATTGGGTGCTGGTAGGAGGGAGGGAACCTACCACAAATCAGAATGGCAAACAAGGCAGTAACTTGATACTTGTCAGCCCTGGGCCAAGGCAGTCATTAGTGAGAGATCTTCCTTTCCTTGGAAGTGGAAGGACCCTCCTTTGGGGTGGGGAAGTAGAAACCAGACTTGGGTTTGCAGAAAGGCTAATTGTTTAAGCAAAGGTTGAGGGAAAAGAAACTGTATTTTAGAGTATTCCTGATCCAGGAATGTATTATCTCCTGGAAAAACACAAGATTTTGGATTCCTTCTTTAATGTTGTTTTTATGAATAAGACAAATGGGTTGTTCTCTTTCCAGCTCTAGGGGCTACCTAGTTTGTTAGAGTTGGCTTACTGTCCATAGTGACTGAGCATTATTATTAGAGAGTAAAGGGGTAGAGTTGATGCTTAAGGTTCCTTCAATTGATTTGCCTTCTGCGTTCCCTTTCAGGGGTCCTTAAGGGAAAACCCAGTGTTGTTTCCACCCTTCCTAGAGTGTGCAAATGTGAACAGCAGCCTGGTTAATAAATAATGATTCACTTGGCAGTATCTTCCACCCTAAGGAGAAGAAAAATTCTGTAAATGGTGTCAGTGTTCACATGGCCAGTGAGATAGTTGTTGCCTTTGGAACAATTAGATCTGGGTGATATATAGTTGTTGGTTGCTTTCTTTCTTTTCTCTATTTTTTGCTATAATACATATACTTTTTTGCTACCCCCTTGAATCGGAGAATAACGTGAATGTCCTTTACCTACCACAAGATCTGTTTTGATGTTTTGAGTCTATCAACAACATAAATCATCATTAATTGAAGATTATACAGATTCCTTAAAAGGAGGGATTTTCATTTATAGATCTCATAATCTTAAGGGGAAAAAAAAGGAGGAAAGGAAATAGTGCTGTCCCCCCAAACCATTCTTCTGAGGCTGCAGCATTATCTAACCAAAAAATGTGCAATTTTCCTTTTAGGGCTTTGGTACAATGTTGTCCTTGCTCCTGGTACGGAGTCCCCAGTTTAGCTCACATTCACATCTTTCATCTGCTCTGATCATGTGACTTCAGGTCCCATGGGAGAAAAATATTGCCTTTCTCCTAAGCTCCTGTTTCCAGTCTTCCTTTCTGTTTCCTTGGCTCCTCACTGTTTGAGATACTAAAAAAATGAAAGTCCTAGATTTATACTTTTTATCTGAATACTGAAAGAATACTGATGACTTGAGTTTTAAGACAAAGTAGCCCCTTCTCTGTTGATTGATAAGGAATTCTGCTGAATTGTATATTCAAGAATTTATATAATGTCCACATTTGCTTTCTTTTTGGCCTTCTCTCTATAGGTGGTCAGTACTTAGGCTAAGAGCTGACTAGCCCATTCAAGAATTCAAATACTGCTATGGGGATAGTAGGAAGCACCACTTAAAATTAAAATCTGCCTTTACTACTGGGCATGCCCAGTGTGGAGAAAGGTATTCAGTTGCTGTGGGGATTCTCATTACAGACTGAGCCTGAAGACCCAAGGAAGAAAAAGGAAGGGAGGGAAATATCAGAATTAGCTCTCCTTTCCTTATTATATCTCTGAGCTGAATTATATGTTCTTTCTTAGCATGGACTACTTACTGATTACTCTCATTCCTACTAATTTTTCTTTCATCCTTGAAACTTTCTTGAGGTGTTTTAAAGGTAAATGCTTTAAAGCCTTTAGATAGCCATTGGCTCATTCACAGTCTGACAATCAAGCCTGGCCCAGACAATTTAGACAGGAAGTCTAAGGTAAAGAGTGTTCACTGCCTCACTTTATTGGATCTTAGTGCAAATAGAGTGTCAACATTGGCCAGAGACACAGGAAGAAGAGACAGGGAGAACAGTGAGCAGGGAATTTGTAGACATAGCTTTTTGATACTATCTTTTTTTTTAATTTCTTAAGATTTGAAATACCTTTGTGGGATATAGTCATGCAAGAAATTACTGCCTAAGAAATATGAAAGTTAGATCCCTTAAAACACTAATTGGAGATATGCATATTTAAAGAAAAAGAGAAATAGGCAGAGACAATGATTTTTGCTTTAATTCTTCCATTGAGGACAAATAGGATATTCTGATTTATACTTGGTGGGCCATCAAGGTGCTTTTTAATTTTTTTTTTAAATATTAGTTACCAATACTGAGTGGTAATGTTGTGAAGTATTTTTACATTTCCAAGGGAAATTTTTCATTGATGAGAAAATTTGGTATATTATGAGGCTTTATAATTAAGTTTATATAAAACTCTTAACTGGTTGAGTTTAAATTTTAAACATTTCCAGATAAACTTATTATCATTGTTTTTCTTGTTATTTTGACCATGTCTAGACTTTCATAAAAATAGATCTATAAGCTTTCACAAATAAAGTTTGTTAATAAAAATACAGTATTACATTTTGTCTCTTATTCACATGAGCCAGAGCTTCCACAGAGAACTCTGTCGTAGGAGGTAACTGACCCCAATCATACATGGTAGCCAAGAAGAGAGAGGATACAAAACTCTAGATCAATACTTCTTCTGAAATCCAATTGAGAGCTTTTTTATGAGCACATGCTGCAACCTGAGTATATTTTGATTTCCTTTGGCCTTAATACAGGCTTATGAGTCTTCTATGCTTTAATCAATTATACTACACAAGTCGTGACTTCTAGTTGCTTATTCTGCACTTCATGAGCTTAAAGAAAAAAAAAAAAGAACACCTGGCTATCTACACTTCCATTATTTGGTGATTTATTAACAGTTTATCCTGAGGAGAAAAAAATTAAAAAGGATTGATCTTGTTTCTTCCTTAAGGAAATTGAACATTGAGCATATAATAGATAGTAGGCAATATTCTTAATAGTTTATAATTGTATGTCCCTTTATTTTTATTTAACCTATTCCGCCCCTCTCCCCCATTCTTTGTGCAGTTATGCTTTGTAAAAAAATGTAATACATGGTTAAGTACCTGATTTTTAAAAGTTATTAAGGACTAATTAGTAAAAACAAATTCTGACTGCATGTGTAATGCATCTGGTCTTTGGGACAACTTTTATTTTTCTCCTTAATCTAGGGAAATTCTGTGTTTGTAACTCTCCATTAGTGCTAAAACATTTTTCCTCCAGATCTTGTACCTTAAATGAATGAGGCATTTGAAGATGGAGTTGGGTTTTTAAAATGTGTGAGAGCAAGTGGAGTATCATAAAGTTGAGCCTTTCTATGCATTTTAATTTTTCTGTTTTGCATTTCATTCACCAAGGAAAATGAAAATCATCATCTTCACTTATGTGAATCAATTTTCACTTTCAGATTTTCATGTTGTAGTATAGTCCTGGCATTTGAGTTAACAAATATCACAGATGAATGTTGATTTTTCTAAGGAACTCTATAGGATTTCTATAATGTATCCTTAGAGAGACTGTGGATAGTAAGCTGGATTTGGGAATCATGAAAACCTCCACCTTGCTTCTAATCCTCTCTGTGACATTTACTAGCATTATGGCCAAGATTGGAATACTTATCCTTGCTGACCCTCACGTAACTCGCTAAGGCTAAGTTGCTTTTAAAGACAGAAGAGAAGAGCAAGACACAATCCACAAAGAACTGTATCATCAGTTTTAGTGAGAAGAAAAGTCAGATGCATAATGGAAAGAGAGATGGCTGCAGAGGAAGGTCTTGATTTAAATTTTGCTTCTGACATATACACTGACTTTGTGACTCTGGGCAAGTCATTTAAAATGTGAGTGACCTGGCCAATACTCTAATTCCCCTCCACATCAGGTGTTCTGTTGGCTCATCATCTTCTCCCCACCTGAACCTGGAACCTTTCCTCTGGCTCTGGTAAATAAATAAATTTATGACTTTTCTTAAGAAGGCCTAGGACTTCCACATCATTTATTATCCATCTCTAAGTACTGCTATCTTGAATATTCTTTCCATCATTCCCTTTGTTTATGCTCCTTGAGGGTATTGTATTACTTGCTTGTATTTCTAACTCCAACACTTATTAAAGTCCACGACACAGACCTTCCTTCTTTCCTTTCTTTCCCTCCCCTCATCCTTCCCCTTTCCTTTTTTTGTCTATCCATCCATCCATCTATCTATCCATCCACCCACTTAGTACTAATTGCCTTTAAATATTGATAATGAGGGGGATAGTTTTCTCCCCAGAAGATCTCTATACCAAGGAAATCACAAGTTCAGTTTCATTTTAATACAAATTAAAATTTACTCAACCTCATGTAAATAAGAAAAAATGATTTTTATTTTGATTAAAAACACTTTGGAATAATTGTGAGGCATTCATTTTTTAAACTGCTGTGTGGACCTCTGGTGTTTCATGTTGCAAATTGAAGTTCAGTGAAACCATGGATGATGGCAGCATTGAATATTAAAATGTGAAACATGAAATAATACATCCATCAAAATATGATTACATGTTTGAAAATACTCATGACAAATTCCATGATAGTATTTTGCTCCAAAATTTCCTGACTATCCTTTATATCTTTCAAATATTCTATGTCCCTGAAACCTACTATGCCAATTTTTGTGAGTTTTGTCAAGGTATTTGAAGTTTCAAATTGTCCCATCACTATATTAGTTTTCTTAGGTGAAAAAAGGAACCAAACCAAAGTTTTTGATGATTTTAAATCACGGAACATCTGTATTTACAGGGAAATATAAATTTTCCTTTATTGATTATTAGTTTTAATTCCTTCAGAGTATAATGTAAATTATTTTAGTTTATTCTTCCATTGAACATTTGTTTAGATTTTTGGGACCTTTTTATCTTATTTTGTTTGTTGTTCAAGTTATTTCTATTTATATTACAGCTTTTAAGACAACTAAAATAAGATTTATGAGAAGAATTCCTGAAGAAGTTCTGTTCTTATCTATATTTGAATACTGAATCAGAATGAGTTTTGATTTTTAATAAAACTTTATAGTTTTCATTCTAAAGATAGGATTCAAGACACTAATATCCACCCCACCTTTTTGAGAATCACACTAAAGCCTGAATCATTCTTGATCTGTTTTTAAATTAATTATATGAAAGTGAAAAAAGTAATTATTACAATTATCTTTTGTTTAAAGGGTATATAGCATTGCTTCAGAAAGACTGTATAGATCTCAGGAAATATTTCCCCCCACCATAATATATGACTTTTCACTTGTCCATATATCTGTGCTCTTAGGAGTGTGTGAATTTATACCAGGTAAAGATATTCAGGATCCTGTAAGGTCCTTGAATTGAGTTCTTCAATGGGCATAAGTATCCTGGCTTAATGATTGCTTGAGTACAATTTAAAGCTGTAAGTTTTAGAGTAGGTACAGATTTTCATTGAAATTAAATTAAATAGCAAGCTGGAATTCTCTTAATCCCCTCCTACCCCAAATTAGTTAACTTTAATATTCGTGGTCAAAAGAGAAATTTTATTGTGATTTATAAACTTTAATGTGTGGCAGAAATGACAATTGTTACTTTTTTTTTTACTTAAGGTATCTTCATGATGATTTCAAATTGTAGTTTCCTAAAGTAAATTAAGTTATCTTTATGAGAAACTGCAAGAATAATACGGCATTGTAGGATATGAAGTATAAATGTTATAATTCTCAATTTGTAGATGAAAAGAGTAGATAGTAGGTTACTAAAGGTGCCCCGCAAAGAAAAGTTACTTTGAAATTATTTAACTAAGCCCTGAGAAAACAAATGAAAAACTTACTAGGGCTCACCCAGAGTATTTTCTTTATGACTCCTCCAAGAAGGAAGCTGTATAATATAGTGGTGTAGAGCTGGCATGAATGCCAAGAAGATCTGAGTTCAATTTCCATCTCTGGCACAAATTGGCTGTGGGACGCTGGACCAGTGATTTAAGATCATAGTGGTCTAGACAGCTCTCTAATCAGTCAATAATCAATCTCTATGGGCCTATTATGCTTAAGGCATTATGTTAAATTCTGCAGTTACAAAGAGGCAAAAGATGGGGAGTACTCATTTCTGAGGTGAAGAAGATTCGCATTGGTAGAGGGAACTTCTCATGTGGTGATTAAAACCATTGGTCCAATCCTTTTCTTAGAAATCACATCAATGAAAATAATGACTGCTGGATTCGAAGTCAGAGGACCTTGGCTTTAATCTTTGTCTCTGACCCTACCTGTGTGAGGGTAAATAACGCATAATCATTCAACTTTAGTTTCTTCACCTATAAAATGAGTGGATTGGATTAGAGGATCTCTGCACCATAAGAACTGTTATTACTCCTAATAGAGCTCTCGTGAATTAGTTGATCTTGCAGAAAGCTTAATTTTTAGGGTCTGATATTTTGCCTGTGTCTCACACCCGCCAATGAATCTATTGTTTTGCATCTGGAATGGTCTTTATAAAAAAAGAAAAAGAAAAAGAAAAAAGAGGTGCTAGGTATACTCACATCCCCTTTTCTAAGTAAAAGACATTGATGATTTTAATTTAGGCAGCAGTGCATTTGACATATTGAATGTTTCAGTAAAGGAAATCACTTAAATATGTGTACTTTTACATTTTCAGAGTTTTAATGGAAACAATTTGGAAAGACTCATGCCTAAAGTGTGTGCCTAGGTGAAGACAACTACTGAGTTATGTCTTGCTGTTTTATTGTATCTTCATGAACCATTATCTTTGGTGACAGGATGGCAACCTGGCATATCTCAAAAGTGGCAATGTCTTGGCATAAAGGAAGAGAATGGTCAGAGAAGATCTGCAAACAAAATGATTTTTTTTTTTATTCTGTGAGGGTAACATAGAGTATGGTGATGAAAACATAAATGATGGAAAGGTTATTCTCACTAATCCCTTTTCCTGAAGTAGTACTATGTAATCTAGGCATATGAAGGAGATATGGGTCTCTTTAAAGAGTAGGTTTTGAGGTACAAAACCTAACTATATATGTATGTTATATATGCATATACATGCATATTATTCATGACATATGAGACTGAGAGATGGAAGAACAGAAGGGGGAAGAAAAAGGGAGAGAATGAATAGAGTCAGTACCTTGTTTTCCTTGGTATTTTTCTTGGGATTTCCTTGGTGATTTCCTTGGTATTAAGATTTCTCAAATGAAGAAATTCTCTACCCATGCAAATTGGTACCTTCCCTAAATCTTATACTCTTACAGATTTACTATAGCAACAGTAGGAATTTAAAGGATTTGTTTTGGGTAACATAGCCATTATATGTCAGAAGTATAATTTGAACTCATCTTCTCTCTACTAAAATCAATAAGAATAATAGAACTGATATTGTGACTTTAATAGTAATGATGATGAGAGTAGTATTTATATAAATGCTTTAAAATTTACAAAGTGCTTTACATATGTTGTCACGTATTATTCTCACAAGAATCCTGAGAGTTAGATGCTATTGTTATTTCTATTTTACTGATGAGGAAAATTGAACAAAGACCAAGTATCATGCTAAAGTTCACATTGTTAGTTCTTATCTGATCTATTGCACAATGTAATTTAGAGCTTGAGTGGTCTAATCTAGAGCTTCTAGAATGTCCTGTTTGGGGCTGGAAAACTACAGATACTAATTTTATTTAGGTTATCTTCTGAGTATGAATATGCTGCAACATAAGGAATAGATATGATCTTTTGATGATGTTTAATTCTGTCATAGTCATATTGATACATCCTTAAATATTAAAAAAAAACAAACCTACTACTTTAGCAATAAAGCATGAAAATAAAAATCTCTATCAGTAAGCTGGAGAAGCAAAAGTTGAAAGCTTTTAAATTGCCTTGTGATGTGCTTATAACTATTTTGAGAAGGTAAATTGGATTAAAAATCCTTTAGGAGAATATTTTATAATGATATACCTTGTCATAGTGAAACTTTATTCTCTGGTCATGATTTATAAAGTGCATTAAGACCCTGTTTACTGTGTTGTCATTATAAAGATGACAAAAGAAAATGCATTTGATCCATTATAAACTCAAGAGAACCCATGCATCTCCCATTTATGTTAATCAGCACAGGAAAGATGAATACACTGAAAGTTATTTCTTCTTTAGCCTACATTTAGGCTCAAAAAAAAAAAAACCCTGACTTTTTTTAATTTTTAAGACCAAGAAGTAGCTATCAGGAATGTCTTCATATTCACATTGCTAATCCTTAATGTTATCTGTTTATCTACCTTTAACCCAAATTAACTTTGTCATCTGCCTCAATTCATTGGCATATTTTTCTTTCCTTACTCCAAATACCTATCATTATCCATCTTCAGATCCCAGCTCATTATTCCCAGAATATTATTTGATTGCTAGTTGTTACCAGATAGAGGGGCTCTAACACTGTGTAACAGCAGACTGTTAAATTAGTATTAATAGCAAAGAGTCTTTTCTTTATTTTTTAAAATACAGATTGGATCATTTTCACTGACATGAGTACTTATAAAAAGGAAGCCTTTGACATGGATTAGTGTTATTTGTCTGCAGTATTTTCAAATAGCTATCTTATTTGATTGGATCTTCTCCCCACCCCCTTTTTTAATTGTCAGTGATTTAAAAGGAAAGATAGCACAAATGTAAACTGGGCTCTTAATGAAATCAATTATTAATTTTTTTCTCTGTTTTGGCACTTGATTCATCAGTTTCCCTGCTAAGCAGTGCTCATCTTTTACTCATCTTTCACACATGTCCACCATGTAGAGAAAACAGCTTTATGTAATTTATGACAAATAATGAAATACCATTTCCTATAATGCACTGCAAATGGCTGACCGTTGTAAAAGTTTAAGGATTTCTATTATACCTAAATGACTTGATAACATTCAAGTTAACCTAAAACAGGGTCAAGTGAAACATATGGAATGTGATTAAATGGAGCTATTTGGAATATTGGAACCCATTTCTTCAGTTATTTGACATTTGAACAAGGCTGGTAATGGTGACTAAACAAATAACTTTTGTTGATGCTATACGATGAAGACACTTCAGTTAGTCTGGGAAGTAGAAGCTTTTAAAAAAGCTTTTCTGGGATTAATATCTTTAAAGATGACAGTGGAGACTGTAGAAAGGAGGGTGGTACAATATAGGGGAAAGAATGCTAGGAATTAAAGTTCAGCTTTGGTTTGAATGTTGGTTCTTCTACTTGCTGTCCATGAGGCTGAACAAATCACTTTTCTTCTCTAGAAATGAAATTCCCTATCTGTAAAATAAGGGATTTAGAGTAGATAATAGAGAAGCTTTGAGGTGATTTCTTAGAAAGAGCCCTAGATGTAGAATCTAAAACTTTGAGTTTGATTGGCTGTTCTGAGAGTCAACTATGTTGCACTGGGTAAATTACTTTCAACATTTCAGCTTGGGAAGAATGCTAGATTTGAAGTAAGTAAATGAATCAACAATCTAAAATAAGATACCATCTTCTTTACTATGTTACCTCAGGCAAATCACCTCTCTCAATCTCAGTTTCCTCATATGTAAAATGTAGAGGCTGGTCCAGGTGTTCTCTGAGATGATTTCTAGCTGTAAATCTATGATGTGAACTTTTAAAAATGTCACTTTTCTATGTTATTAACCTGTGTTCTGTGACCTTATTTCTTTAAAGATTTTGATGACTGTATTACAGGATTATTGGTCTCTTTTGTTAACATAAGTATTTTATTTTATTTATCATTATTTCAGCTCCCACTGTTTAAGGACCAGGTGTGTTATACTTCACCCCATCCCCAGAGATTTCCAGTCCACTTAAGGAGCTAGAATGTCTCATGTCTGCTTATCACATCCTCATTGATTATATTCTCCTAATTTTATTGTTGCTGTTGGTCCTTTGTTTTTGAAGACCAATGACGTCAGGATGTTGGGGTCAAGGCATAGTATATTGAGATATGACTTATCAAACTTATGTGAACTCAGAAGACTTGACCACAGTTTTCAGTGCAGGGTGAGATCCATGCTGTGGTAAGGAGTACTGGGATTCAGTGAAGCAGATAATTTTCAGGGCTCTTTTCTAGTCCCATTCTTCCCACTAGTCTCCCCATTTTAGGGAGTTCATGGATTATAGCTCTATTTAACCTCTTAATAGTCAGATTAGCTTTTACAAAGAAATATTTCCTTTTAAGATATAGCAAGGACAGTCACCCAGACATCCCCCCCCCAGCAATGCTCAGCAGGGCATAACAGCCCATATACATAAACATACTCAGCCTTCTCTCTTAGAAGGGAAGGGGGCATAGGCTCACAGTTTAGTTTAATTCTTAGGTAGCATTAGACTCACCAAGTTCCAAGACTGAATCTTCCCTCGACTTTCATCTTACGACCCTAGTTTCTTAGGAGTTCCCTGCTGGGCCAGTTCCAACCAGTCTAGAATTCTTGGCTTAGAACCTTGGAACTTGAGTTTCCAGGTTGGAGATTCTATTTTTTGAACCTAGCCATGTAAAGGACAAAAAAAAAAAAAAGAAAAAGAATACTAAATTAAACTAAACCCACAAGATCAGTTTGTTCAGGGCCACAGAGCTTATGGAAAAGGAAAAGATATCTTTCCCCACTAAAAAGAAAGAATGATTATATTTCTCTAAATCTAAAATCTAGGCAATTTAGCTATGCAGCCAATAAAAAGAGAATGCTCCAGCTCAAGTATTAGGTCAATGCAGAATATCTCCTCCCAGAAACAGGTCCCTGGTAACTCACAAGTGGGTCCCTCCACCATAGATTATTTAGGGCATACACCAAAACCCACCAATAGGGACTCCATATATAATTTGTTGTGAAGCCAGAATAGTCACTGATACATATACATTTAAAAACATTAGTCTAAGAAAGGATCCATAGGCTTGATCAAACTGACAAAAGGATCTGTGGACCAAAAAGAAATTTAGGAACCCATAAATTAGATGACTTATAATGCCCCTTATAACTTTAAATTCTCCCCAAATCATCTTAGCTCTTAGAATCTATTATACACTAAAATTCTATGAACTTGGGATCTTTATTTAAAATGCTAAAGTACTATACAATTTTACTTAATAAATGTAAAAATAAATACTTCAAAATATCAGATTTCAATAAACAAAGAAAATAATTTAGTGAGTAATTTAGTGAGTGGTGTTATAAGTGAATTAAGGACATAATCAAAACTTTTTTTAAAAGTTTGACATTTTATTTCTTTTAGAATTTTTCTCTCTCACACACACACATATACACACTTGCAGTAAATCAATAAGCATTTATTAAATACCTGCTATGTACCAAGCACATAGTGCTTAGGGACAGAAAGGAAGGTAAAAATATTTCTTGCCCTAGAGAGTTCATATTATAACAAGGAAGACAGAAAGCAAATAACTATGAATGAATGAAATATAGACTGGATGAATTAAAGATAATGCCAGAGGGAAGGCACTAAGATAAAGGAAAAACAGGAAATCTAGATGTTATAAAAGAGCATTAATTTTGAAAGGAGAACAATTAGTAATTTCATCATTTTGCTTTAAAATTTGGATATCTCTTGTGAAGAATAACTAGCTTTATATTTTGAACCCAATGGGGAAAAACGTCTTCTTCTTGCATCTTTGGTGTCAAATATCAGAAGTGTAGAAATTTAAACAATTGCTCTCTATTTTACTGATAACTACAGACACTTTTTGTGTAAGCAGAATTTTCACATTTCAAACAAGTATCCATCTTCTAAAATTTGAACAATAACTGGTCATATAGGTGTAAAAATGGACATGTATGAATTTATATAGAAAGTATGGGTTAGAGTATTAGACTTTAAGGGAAACTCAGATTCAAATATAGCATCTGAAACTTATTGTTTATTGGGCAAGTAAATTAGTTTTTAGTCGCCTTAGGACTTAAAGAATAAGTTTTAGATATAGTCCAATGTTCAGTGTTGGAAAAAATTCTCACACTAAGAGGTCTCTAAATTAAAAAACTATACATTCTTTGCACATTTTAGATGTATAAATGCATATCACACAGTTAAGAGGCAGATAGGTAGCACAAAAGACAGAGAATATAAGCCTTAGAGTCAGAGACACCTGAGTTCACATCCAGTCTCACAAAGACCTGAGTTCAAATGTGGCCTTTGATAACTCATTATATGACCCTTAGCAAGTTTCTTAGGCTCACTCTCTGCCTCAGTTTCCTTAATTGCAAAATTAGGAAAATAAAAGCCCCTACCTCCCAGGGTTGTTGTGAGAAGCCAAGGAAATAATATTTATTTACTATTTAAAACCGTGCCTAGCACATAGTATATGCTTAATAAATGCTTGCCTCTCCCCTGCCCTGACAAACACATATACACTTAGATGCCTATTTAATTACATTTAAAACATTTGGAACTCTACAACCTGTGCGGTGCCTCTGATATTCTAGTTCTGGCTATTCTTTGGTTGCCATGACATGACTGCTGAATTTAGACATTATAATTTGAAGATTTTCATTTTCTTATCCAGAATGTCCTTATGTATTTTCCTTCTGCTTATGAGTAGCCACATTATTTAGTTCATAGAAAAATGAAGTCGTTACATAACTTATAACCAAGTCATTCAACCTCATTGTGCTGTTTTCCTTATTTTTCAGTGGAGGTGAGGATGAGTGCTATAGTACCTACCTCACAGGGTTACAGGATAAAATACTTAAAGCATTTTTATCAGTATATGTTCCTATACTTAATAATGATGGTGATGATACCTTCCTGGGCTTCCCAGTTTTTTCTTGGATTTCTCCAGGTTTTGGCACTTAGTTGAATGAGACTATACCGTTTTGCCTTTATTGCTACTTCTCCACCAGATGTCTATATCTTTGTATGACAAACACTACATATATCCAAAAAGAGAATAAGAGGCTGCATTTTAGGAAACCTTCCATGACCCATTTTATCAGCTCCTTTTCCCTTCTGGGCAGGGAAGATCACTCTGATCTTCAATTTGGTGGTACATACAATCCTGGGAACCTCTTGACCTTCCCAAAATAGAAGTGCTTTGGTGTCAGGCAAGTCAGATTATTTGATTGTTTGATGGTATTTTTAGCTTGCTCAGAAGGACGGCTTACAATTTGTGCTCTAGTGAGAGGGATGATGAAGGGCCACTGCAGTGGCCCAGTTTTACAAATGGCCTATATTGCTCAGACTTGGAAACACCTGTAAAGTTTGGTATGCATAGGTAGCAGGTCATTTCTAAAAATGAGAATTTGTTTAGGGTCCATTTTTCTATTTTGTTATTTATCCAGAAGCCTGTGTCCTTTTTATTTTGTTTTGTTTATTTATTATCCCTAACCTTTACCCTTCTATAGCAATTTATTTGTCTTTTCACCAATGGAGAAGAGGGGAGGCAGGGGGAAAGATAAGCCATTTTGTAGTACTTTATAATTTGGGAAGATTCTCCAAGCAGTGACTCCTATGACACAGGTAGTGTGTTATTATTCCCCCTTTTAGACGAAGAAACTCAGTCTCTGTGAGTAGCTAAGAGTTTTGCTCAAAATTGTACCTTTAAAGTGAGTTTAAAGTACTTTTAAATCTGTTTGAACCTAAGACTTTTGGCCCAAAGTCCAGCATTCTCTCCCCACTGTCTCCCACAAATATGAGAGTGAGTTTTATCAGCAGTTCCAATATAATATTTAATGGGTAAAGATGTTGGACATTATTTTTAGAAAGAAAGCATTGTTGCTCACTTGTGAACTTGTTATCCGTATTTGAGGAAGGGAGGGAGAAAAAAAGCAGGAAAAAAATTTCTGATGTGATTTTAAAAGAAGGAAGAAATTGAGAGCCAGACCTAGAGACGGGAGGTCCTAGGTTCAAATCTGGTCTCAGACACTTCCCAGCTGTGTGACCCTGGGCAAGTCACTTGACCCCCATTGCCTACCCTTACCACTCTTCTGCCTTGGCGCCAATACACAGTATTGACTCCAAGACGGAAGGTAAGGGTTTAAAAAAAAAGAAGGAAGAAAATGATAGAAAAATGAGAGTTAAATTATTAAAATGATGGAATCTGTCTTTCATTAGTATCTTTAATCAACCCCAAACTCCTTCAGTACAGTCATTTTATCCCCAGTGGTTATCCCAATGGCTTGCACTTTGTAAATGTTTGTTTTTGTGCATATATATATATATATTCATGCTTTCAAAATTCTGAATTTCTATTAATTTTTAATTTTCCAACATACATAGTATGTTATGTTCATAAAGTGTGTAGTATTCAAAAATAAACAAAATTTGCCTATTACATACAGAGCCCATTATGCATTAGTCTTTGAGCTTGAAAAGAATTCAACCCAAAGTCTGCCCTTATTAAAGGGAAATATATGCCCCTCTGAGTCTCTCACCTCCTCAGTAGTGTTGCCAACTTAAACATCCAGTGTATTGTAATTCTTCATGAAAAACAATACTCTGCTTGACCTGAAAAATAAAAGTTTGAGAATCACTGAATAAAGTATAATCTTAGAGAACTGTGCCAAGGGGCACCATGAGGTGAATGAAGTGTCTTGCCTTATGTCTCACAGTCAATGTTTTCAGAAGTATCACTTGAACCTTAATCTTCCTCACTCCAGGACCAGCTCATTATCAACTACGCTTCTTACCTTATACATAGTAGACATTTCATTAATGCTTATTAAATTGAATCTGGAATAGTGAAAAGGTCGACAATGATCGTGCCAGCTAAACTGATGAACCTTTCGTGTATATAGCAACTTTCTTCAATTTCATCTCCTTTTCTTTGACAGATGTTGAGTTTAGTAGCCAGCTGTAGGTCCATCATTGTGAGGTATATGTAAAGATATGAAAGTAAGCAATTCCAAAAATAGTAGAGTGAGGACTCCTGGAGGCATTTCTGGATCGCATACAATATTTCATTTGGAAGTATAAATAGATGCATTCAGTGCTTGGTATATTAAAAAAATGCTTCTATTCCCTGCCCCCCCAACTCAATTTAGGCAATCCTCCTACATGCTGAGTCGTATAAATGCTTATGAAGGGATGTTTTGATGAATAATAGGGGATTCTAAAATGGAACTTATAATGAGACGATGCAGAAGAGACCCAACAAATAGAAGTATCATTTGGATACTGGTGTGCTCTGCGTTTCCTTGGTAATAAAACATTTTACTCTGGGAAACAGTAATGCTGATAAAATAGTAAATGAGCAATAAAGTCAATTTAAGAGAGAAGGTCATTCATTTAAAAAACGCAGGCATATTTCAGATATTCTAGGTTCCTAGTTTTTTTTTCTTGTTGACCTGAGAGGCAGGGAGGAGTTATGGAGATGAGGCACTGGAAAAAGGAAGACTTAAGTTCAAGTCCCACCTCTGACCCAGAGAGGCTTTGTGATCCTGCACAAGGCTTTCAATTTCTCATTCTTCTAGGAAATTCTCTAAATTTATAAGCTCTCAAGAAAGTGTCGGTTTGAATTGATAGAGTGGGGTTCCTTATTTGGAGCTCCTTATACACATAAAATCACAGGTCTGACTTTTATCCCTATACCTTTTTTTTTTTTTTTTTTAAAGATGTCACAAGTATTTTAACTGTAAGGGCTCACTGATCTTTGTTTTTTAACTACCTTGTAAGAGATTGTGCTCAGACAGTTTTCTTGATCCCTGGTGTTATATAGTATTTCTCTGGCTCTCCAGGGCCCATCCATCATGAAAAACCATGTAAGCAGGGTGATGATGAGACTGCCCTCTGTAGAAATATAGCAGCTCAGCATATAAAGTGAAATGTATAATACAGTAATATAGGTTATAACCAAGGTCAGTAAAAAGAACTACAGGCTAGAGGTCAGCCGGTTGATGTCCTAGACCTGACTCTGCTGCTCAGTATTTCTTTTGGGTAGTCTGTTTTGTTTTCTCCATTAGTAAAATTATGGTTTTAGTTCTTTAACCTATCTCAGATAGAGAATAAAAGCTAAAAGAAAATAAGAACAACATAGATTGTTCCCCTTCCATGGTGATTCTTACATTTCAGAATGTTAAAAGCAAACAGGACTATTACAAAATTAAATGGATAGAAAAGAGGAGGCAGACCTAGAGATAAAAGGAGCCCTGAATTCAAGGTCAAAAGACAAAGAAGACCTTGATTCTCTCTCTAATTTTTATCTTTGTGGGCTTCTTCCTGTCTCTTGACTTCTATTAGTTTTGTTTTCCTTATCTGCATAATGAAATTATTTTGGATTTAAGGGTGGGAAGGGTCATAGGTGGTAACACTTGGAATGGCCCTAATCAATGACCAATAAAGAAATCAAGGCCAAGAAAGATGAAGTGGCCTGCTCAGTGTAAAATTATAGCTAGTTGATGGCAGAACACCAGCCCCTCTGTACCTCATGGTTCCTAAAAAGAATAGTGTTAGGTTCTCATGTTATTTGCTCTCATTTTCAAATCCTTCCTCTTGAGACTATGCTGGATTCTTCTTTTCTGTGTGCCTGCAATTCTGTTTATGACCATATGGGTAAGGAACAAAAACGTGAGTTTTAATTTTTTTGGAGAAAGGTTAAGTAACTTGGCTCATGAACTTTTTAGTAAGGCAGCTACCTCAAGCGATCCAAAGTCTACCACTGCTCAGACTAATGAGTGACACTGAAAAATCATTGAACTCCAGTAGGGGTGGAAGCGTGAGTGAGCAACCTGAATATACCTGGATGACACTGGATTTTCAAATACCACAATTTAGAAATAAAACAACCAAAAAATATCTGGTACATGTGAATTTCCAATTGCTTACTGCTTTTTTTAGCATTTACTTCTCTTTGTTTGAAATATTCTATATGATGTGCTAGAAATTTTAGCAGCCAGCTTCACTGAATATACATGTGTGAGGCTTTGATCTTCAATCTTCAGTCCATCAGGGATACTCTGGCTAGGAAAAAAAATACTAATTAAGCCTTGATGCAAGTCTGTAGCTCTTGAGAGATGTGCCAACCAGACACTAATTTGTAGTTTAAGAGATTTTAGACTCAAAAATTATCTGATTTTATGATGTATTTTCATCTATTTTAAAAAAAAATTATTTATCAAATTCATACTAAACTAAATAAAATTTATTTTGCCTCTTTCTATAGTTGCTAACATCTTACAATAGAACTTTTATAATTTTCTCATGTGCTCATCTATATGTATTTATCTTTTACATTTATATGTATTTATTATTCATTTCATTACAATTTTATTTACAGATTTGTTATACATATTTCAATTAAATTAATTTTTTATTATGTTGAGCCTGCTATATGCCAAATATTGTTCAAAGCATAGGGGTCATGAAGAAAGGTAAAAGACATGTTTTTCTCTTGAAGGGGTACATTCTAATGTGGGAGATAGCATAAACAACTATATACAAGTAAGAAGTATACAGGATAAATCAGAACTAAATGATGTAGTGAAGATTCTATTATAGGAGAGGGGTACTAGGAAGTACTTCTACAGAAAATAAGATTTTAGCTGGGTCTAAAAGAAAGCCAGAGAAATCAGGAGGCAGAGGTAGTGAGGGAATGTGTGTATTAGACACAGTGGATAGCCAGTGAAATTGTATTGAGTCTGGAGAAGGAGGGCTGAAATACTAGTGTTTTGGGAGCTAGGATTGTTTCATTTTATATCTGTAAATACACATAATATCTGACACCTAGTAGGTACCTCACAAATGCTTTTAGGATAAATGAATTAATGTAATACAGTTGAGCAAAATATTTGAGCAGAGAAAGATATCAACGTCCCTAATGTGAGACAAAGATGTAACTTCCCTCTTCTCCAGGAGGGTTCTAATGGTTATCTTATTGTCTTCCTGAACACTTCAGAAACTTTTTCCAGAATTACTAGGGCTAAACATTAATATGTATGAAATATTCTGGAAAGATTGCTTATTCATTGCCTTCTCTGGCAAGATAAATCCTCTTTGTTTTTTAATCAGTAAAATAAAAACAAAAATTAGACTTGAACTCCTGACCTTTTCTAACTCCAGGCTAACAATCCCAAAGTTTAATGAACTTATTCCTTTAGATTTGTATGTTTAAACATTTATAGTAAAGGTAACATAGTCTATCCTCCAGTGAATATATCTCTTTAATTCATGATCTATTTTTATATATTTTAATTTATATCTATTATATATACTAATAATTATGATATATGACCTCTTGTTATCATAATACTATTTTTCTATGACCTTGTTTAATTTTGTGGAAAGTAAATATTAATTTCTTAACCATTTTTGGCCTTTTAAAACAACTTTTTAATTTTAAATTTAAAAAAATAGTTTGGTCTTAGGACTGAAGATCAAACATCTTCCTGAGGCCACCAGTGGCCTCCTCCTTTTTTTGTCTTCCATGCTGGGAAACACCACACATGGTGGTGCTGTTATATTTTTTCTTTCTTTTGACTTTTTAGAAAAATTTGCCATAGTTACATGATTCATGTTCTTATTTTCCCCTTCACTCCCCCAAGTCCCCCCCCCACCACAGCCGATGCACATTTCTACTGGTTTTAACATGTGTCATCAATGAAGACTTATTTCCAAATTGTTGATAGTTGCATTGGTGTGGTCGTTTTGAGTCTACATCCCCCATCATGTCTGCATCAAACCATGTGTTCAAGCAGTTTTTTTCTTCTGTGTTTCCTCTCCTGTAGTTCTTCCTCTGAATGTGGGTAGCATTCTTTTCCATAAATCCCTCAGAATTGTCCTGGGTCATTGCATTGCTGCCAGTACAGAAGTCTATTACATTTGATTTTACCACACTGTATCAGTCTCTGTGTACAATGTTCTTCTGGCTCTGCTCCTTTCATTCTGCATCAATTCCTGGAGATCTTTCAAGTTCACATGGAAGTCCTCCAGTTTATTATTCTTTTGAGCATAGTAGTATTCCATCACCAGCAGATACCACAATTTGTTCAGCCATTCCCCAATTGAAGGCCATACCCTCATTTTCCAGTTTTTTGCTATGTGGTGCTGTTTTAAATGCAGCTTGGTTCCTTCTGAAGTCCTGAAGAACTGCCTCTTGTCCTGAGTGAGGTTTGAGTACTCTAATCAGAGACTCTAGGGAAAGGGACATCATGAAGAGCATAAATTGATAAAGTACACAGAAAGTCACTCTTTTTCTCCCTTTGGAAATAGGGACTCAGGAGGGAATGGAGTCTGGTGGTAGGTAGGCTAAGCCTGTTCTAGGAGGAAGCAGAAGAACTCGTAGCTCACACTTTTTGCTCTTTCTTTTCCTGTCCTGTTTTTTGCTATTTAATAATTATAAAATTAAGATATGGTCTCTAGAGAATTTTATTTGTAATAATAGGACGACTAACTGGGAATCTGAATGCTTCCTTTTCCTTCTTTCTTTTTATAAGTTTTCCACCACCCCTCTTCAGCGTCTAGTTCTTTGATAATACTAAAAGAGCTGTTCTAAATATTTTTTTTACTAGGTCCTTTTCTCCTATCTTTTATTTCTTTAGTATTCAGACCTGGTAGTCATATTGCTGGGTGAAAGAGTATACACAGTTTTATGGCCCTTTGGACATAGTTCCAGATTGTTCTCTAGAATACTTACATCAGTTCCCTTCTTACTGTATTCCCTCCAGTATTTACCATTTTCATTTTTTGTCATATTAGCCAGGCTTCTGGGTAGAAAGTGGAATATAGTTTTAGCAAAAAAGTCTTCAAGAACAGAGCTTAAAATTGTACTTACTTTTTTAAAACCCTTACCTTTTGTCTTAGAATTGATAGTAAGTATAGGATCCAAGGCAGAAGAATGATAAAGACTAGGTAACTGGGATTAAAATGACTGGCCTTCTATCTCTAATCCTGGCTCTCTGTCCACTGAGCCACCTAGATGCCCCTTGTACTAAGCCTTATGGAACATCTTGCATATAAATATCAATAAGCATAGAAATTCATGATAAGAGGAGATGACTAGCAAAGCCACGTTCCAATCATTTCTCTATTTTTAGGCTTCCAAAAGATGATGGCTTATCCTAACCTCAAAGATTGCCTAAGAATGTTAGAGAATTATAATCTTTTTAAATGTTTATAAATCTTGACTTTCAGGAAGTGCTACCATGTGTCTTAAATCTTTTCTGCTACAAAGTGACTCCAGTTCAGCTTATTGAGTGAAAATAGAAAATGGCTACCTTTCTTCTTCCCTTCAGTAGTTGTTCAGTTCAGGGAAATTCCTAATTAGTGCCTGATTCAGGAGGCAAAATATAAAACAGAACCTGATTTCCTGGACATGCCTTTCAGACAGAAAAAGAGCCCTTCCTGAATCTGGGTAACTTTTGGTCAGTACCTTTTGTCCCTTCTTATCTTCTTGAATGTTATTAATGAAAATCAAACAAGTTAATGCTATTTTTTCAACCAAATTAATCTTCTTTGTACTTGGAGCATTATATGTACATATTTTGTGAAGGTTCTAGGAACCAGTAAAATGTAAGAGAATATAGAAAAGATGTTTGAAGAACATTATTTTCACAGTTCTTGGATTCAGTAAACATTTCATCAAGTACATACTATCTGTTAAAATACTTTCAAAGCTGTTCTTCAGTCATTTATAATCTAAATGGGATATGCACATACATAAGATTAAAGATACTGGATAGAATGTGTAGCAGCAAATTATAGAGCCTGATAAAATGTTACAAGAATATTTGACTGACAACAATATTTTTTCCAATGAGGGCTAGGGGAGAGGAGTCAGGAAAATATCATGGATCAAAGCTTTGAACAAAGAGATTTTCCACAGACCAAATAGGAGAAGTCTTCTCATATAATCATACATTATTTCAGAGACAAAACAGTGCAGTATATTATGATAGTAGCCTCATTTCAGTGCAATAAAGAATTTGTGACAGGAAACTGATATAGTATAGAGCTAAAAGAACAGGTGATAGACATATTATAGAAAGCCAAAATACAAGTCTAATGAGTTAGCATTTCACCTAATAGTCAATAACAAGATCCTTAAGATTTTTGATCAATAGAGTGATAAGATCAGATGTGTGATTAGATGTGGATAAGAGATTGGAGGGGAGAAAAATGCAAAGCCTAAAGTGACTTAGGAGTCTTTTATCATAGGTCAGGCAAGACATGATGAAGGCTCAAATTAAAGCTATAGACTTAAGTGGGAGGCTTTTTGGGGTCAAGGATTTCAAAGGTAAAGTTAACAGAAATTGTCAAGTCATTGGATGTGAGACAGTAAAAGAAGAGTCAAAGATGACCTGGAGGTTTTGCGCCTAAGTAACTGTAAAGATAGTGGTGATTCAAACAGAAATAGGGAGCTTGGGAGGAAAGAACACTGATGCAGTCCAGAAGGCAAATGGAAAATTAGTACTGGAGCTCACATTAGAATTGGATATATCTATTTTGGTAATTCTTTTTTCACAGAGGTGATAATTGAAATTATGATGTGAATGAAATAACAAAAGGAAAGGGTTTATAAATGGAAGGAAAATGGTGAGAATACATGTTGAGGGAACTCTAAATTATATAATTTCTATAAAAATTGGATTTAATTTTCTGAATGTAGGAAGAAATTGAATAATTTACTTTTCCTCACATTTTAATTTATTAGCAAATTAATATAACATGTGCCCTATGCACCATCATTATTTAACCATAAATATAATTATTTAATATTTAAATAAAGTTGCATAATAATCTTAATAGTTATTATATGAATATTCAGAAAAATAATGCTACTGAAGATGTAGATAATTTTGAAATGATAAAACTTACGTTATAGATTAAATGTTTTCCCCTTTAGGGACTAATTTTATCTTAAATGAAAAAATATTCTCATGATTATTCAGTGTGAGAAAAATCTTAACCTGGAAAATCTCATGTAGAAAGTAAATATGATAAAACCATACATTAAAATTCAAAACTTATGATAACTTACAAATGGTAAATTATGGTACATGCTCAGGTTTGTATATAGTAGAAGCTAAGAATGATGCTATGGTAATTCATATGTCCCCTTTCTAAAACCTTATCAATCAACAAAAGGATTTACAATCTGAAAATAATGTATATGAATTTATGTTGTGCCAATTTTGGTCACAATTAAATGAAATGTCAATAGGAAATAATAATCTTCTAGTTTTGCATTCTTGTTTTCATCTAATCGTTACTGTTTTTTTATAGGACACAATTATACTAAAGACATTCAAGGTGGGTCTACTATTTTATGTGACTTGGAGTCTCTAATACAGAAACTCAACAATGTAGATCTTAGTTTTGTTTATCAGAATTATTAAATTGTTTCATTTAAAAACTAGACAGAGTCATTTGAGATGTACTAGATCAGTCTTCTATTTTATATATGAAGATACTGAATTTCCTAGAAGTTAAATAGTAGTCTATTATTTTCTAAAGGCCACACAAGATTGAATTGCTGGCACAAGTTTAAAGAGCCCAGATATCTGTACTTCTAACCCAGTGGCCTTTCTGGTGGCTTGGATTATTTGTTTGTTTCTTTTCCCCCCTAAACCTTTACCTTCTGTCTTAGAATACATACTAAGTATGTGTTCCAAAGCAAAAAAGTAGTTAGGAATAGGCGATGGGGGTTAAATGACATGCCTGGGATTACACAGATAGGAAAATATCTGAGGCAGAATTTGAACCCAGGACCTTCTGACTCCAGTCCTAGCTCTCAATATACTATGCCATCTAGCAGTCCCACCTCAAATTGTTCTTCCTTAATTTTTTTCAGTTACATGTTAAATCAATTTTTGAAAATAATTTTCTGATATTTCAAGGGTCAGATTTTCTCTCTTCTTCCCTCCCATTCCCCTCTCATTCCAAGGTGGTAAAGAATCTGATATAGGTTATACCAGTGTTTTCATGCAATACATATTTCCATATTGCTTATGTTATGAAAGAAGACACATTATGTTCTTAAAATATTTATATATTTACTTCTGTTACACCTAGAAGCAAATTTTGACAATTTTTTTCTGACATTTTAGGATTCAGATGTTCTCTCTCCTTTCTTCTTCCCCTTCCCTGAATCAATAAATAGTCTTATATAGGTTAAATCAGTGCTTACATGCAATACATTTTTCCATATTGTTCATGTTGTGATTGAAGACACAGATCATACATACAATAAAAGACTTATGAAGGAGATAAAGTAAAAGACGGTATGCCTTGACCAGATTATTTCATGATAAATTCTGTAATAGAATTATAAACTAAGATTTAGAATTTAAAAAGAATAATTCTTTAACCCATTCTTTTTAATTCTTTTATTTCTTTCTTTTAAAAATTACTAGATCACGGACATGGATTTAGAATAATACATATAATCTACAGGAACATATAGGTTTGAAATTAACTTAAAATTAGGCTATAACATAAAACAATGAGTGAATCAATGATGTATTAATCAATCATTTGTTTAGCATCTAGGACTTTTGAGGAGAGTAGTGATGGGGATTGGGTAAGTGTGAATCTGACCATTTCCACATATTCCATGTGCAAAATGAATTAACTCTACCAATGGCTTCCAACCTTTAGGATGAGAACCCATTGATGTGAGAAGCCCAAATCATAGAAAGTCCCCTCTTCTGTCATTAAATATTATGAATATGAACATTAATCCATATTCATAATAAATATTATATTTCTTATCTTTATATTAAATAACATATGAAGAGAATTCTACTATCCAACATAGTACCCATTACATAGTAAATATTCAATAGATGCTTACTGATTAGGCCTGATAAATAAACTTAAGCACCTCTATGGACAATACGATATACTAGGGATGCAAATATAAAATTGAAACCTTTATGTATTGCTGATTTTCAAAAGTTTGTATATGTTATTGTGATTAAAAACAGAAAAATTCAGTCAGCAAGCATTTATTAAGTTATTAGTATTGCAAGACACTTTGCTAAGTCCTAGGGATACCAAGAAAAGCAATAACATGACTGCTCTTGGGGAATTCACATTCCAATGGGAGATATAACATGAAAATAATTATGTTAATAAATAAAAAATAATGTTTGTGAGAAGGGTCAATGGGAGTGGAGAGTAGAGAGACCTCCTGTCAAGGCAAGATTTGAGCTGAGTCTTGAAGAAGGTCTGATGAGTTAGGAAAAAGGGGTAGGGGAGCCAGTACAAGAGGAGCAGATTTAAGGGAAAGAACAGCAAAAAATCAATTGTAGCTAGATGATAAGATTTCATCGTAAGGACAAAAAGGAGGTCAGGTTGTTCAGGGATGAAAGGCTAGTAGAGAAATTTAGAATTGATCCTTAAGGTAATAGGAAGATCCTGGTGTTTATTCGTTTTCAGTTTAGTCATTGTCACTTGTATTTGACTCTTCATGACTCCTTTTTGGCAGGGCAGGGAAGGGATTCTTGGCAAATATATTGTGGTGGTTTGCCATTTCCTTCTCCATTTCATTTTTACAGATGAGGAAACTGAGACACACAAGGTTAGGCTATTTTCCCAGGGTCACATATCAAATAAGTATTTGAAGTGGGATTTGAACTCAGTTCCTCCTGACTCCAGGTATGGCCCTGGATCCAATGTTCCTTCTAGCTTCCCAGGGGGTAAGTCAGAACCATGCTTTGGCCTTTGGATGGAGAATGGATTTAATAGAGAAGGAGCAGACCAATCAGAATGCAATTACTATAATTCAGGCAAGTGGTAATATAACATTTTATGAGGTGGCTGTGAGAATAGAAGGAAGAGGTCATATGGAAAAGGTGTTGTGAAGGTAAAAAAGAAAATATATGAAGCAGATTAGATGTATGGAATGAGTTGAAAGGAAGGCAAAGGTGGATGATGCAGGAGGCAAGGAACCAGCTAATATTTAGGAAGACTGAATATTAGAGAGTGGGGTGCATTTTGTTGGAGTAGTTGGGAAGGACAGGAACAGATATAAATTTAGAGGGTTTTGTCTTGTTAAGTGGGGGTGGTGGTGAATGAGATAACAGAAGAAAAGATAGCTGAGTGTGTGAAAAGAGGAGGAAAAAAGGGAGAGTTGTAGATTAATTTTTTTTCAGTAGTTTAGAGTTGGGGTGGCTGATATCTAAGACTTAAGGAGGGATAGAAAGATGTGGAATGGTTACCTTGATAAATAACATAGCAAATCAATTAGGGGTTTGGGGAAAGATAGCTTTATTGCATTTAGGACGCAGCTGAAATTGTTTACTTACAAGAATTCATGAATTTATGGGTATTTTCCAATAAAACAAATTCTATCACCTGTGGCTCCATGAAAATTTAGCCATTTAAGTGAATCAGGTTAATGTCCAAGCATCTAGTTGGTATCCAGCGTAGACACAGAATACAAAGTCAAGGATAAAACCAGGGGTCGACAACCTTTTTGGCCATGAGAGCCATAAACACCACATTTTTTAAAATGTAATTTCGTGAGAGCTGTACAGTGCTCACAGTGCGCGCTCCTGTAACAGCGCCTGAAAAAAAAATTGACTTTATGGCTCCTGCAGAAAGAGCCATATCTGGCCCTCAAAAGAGCCAGATATGGCTCGAGAACCATACGTTGCAGATCCTTGGGTGAAACAGTCATTTCCCTGGAGGAACATTCTAATTGAGAAGATGTGCAAATATAGATATACATATGGTTACACTCAAACCCATGTAAAATTAGTACAACAGAACTTCAGAGGGGAATCCCTTTCAAAATTAAAAGAAATCTAATAAAAACCACAATAAACCAAAGGATTCATTGAGCATATATAGATTATTCTAAAGATAATCAGTTTGATTTTTTTGGAAGCCCTGAAGAAGTATGTGTTTTGTAAATTATAATTCTACAAAATTCTGGTTTTTTGAGTGTTGCTTTCCTGGTATTAAGCACATGCCTTTATGTGTTTAAGCTATTCCTTGAGCAAATAAAGGATATTTGGAGGGATAGAAACTCTTTTAGCCTTCAAGAAATTTCACTTATCTTCATTTTTCTAGTGTTCATAATTTAGTTTCAACAATATACACACCAGCACATGTGTGTGTGTGTATATATATATATATATATATATGATGTCATGTGTATAAATGCACCTACATTATGTGTCATCATATATGGATATACACACCACATACACCTATATACACGTAAAAACAACTAAATGGTATGGTGGATAATCCTACCTTAGACATAAACTGTGTGATTCTGAGCAAATCATTTATTTATTCATTTTTTTAATTTGAAAAATCTTAATTAATTAGTTAATTAATTAAGGATATTTTTCCATGGTTTTATGATTCATGTTCTTTCCCTTCCCTCCTCCTTTATAATGAGCAATTCCACTAGCAAGTCATTTAACCCTCTTTGCCTCAGTTTCCTCATGTGTAAAATGGTCTGGAGAAGGAAATGCCAAACCATTCCAATATATTTGCCAAGAAAAACCCAAATGAAGTTAAAGGAAAGTCAGACATGGCTAAAATAATCGAACTACAACAAATACACATAAATACACATGAGAGCATATTTTCAACTAAATCCAACAAACATTCATTATGTGCATGCTATGTATGAAGTACTCTGCTCAGTAAAGTAACATTTTAAAAATGAGATCCTTATCTTCAAGGAGCTTATAAAATTCTGAGGGGAGGATACACTATGTACATAGTCAAATCAATACAAAGTATATTAAAGAAATCATTAAAAAATTGAAGGATGAGGGGATGGAAGAGTCAGGAAAGATTTCATATAGAAGTAGAAAACTCCAATTATGTCTAATAAATATGGGTGACATGTAATTTACAAATAGTTTCTTTCCCCACATTTTATAAATTGAAAATGGAAAAGTTAGACTAAAGCTTGTCATAGTTATAATGTTATTTGTTGTGATTTGGTTCAGTCTTGTCTTGAAAATTCATAATATAACATAGCTGACGTATTATAAATTTACATATAAAAATAGACCAAAAGCAGGCTCGTGTCACCAAACTAACAATTAAACCAAATGGGAAAAAATGTGAAAATGTTGTTAAGAGCTTAAGACCAAATTTACCTTCTATCCTGGTACTTGAGGGAGAAAAGCAAGTTTAATTATAGGAAGATGAGAGGTAGCTGGATACTTGTAGACATTATGAAGGGGGCTTCTAGGACTTTTCAAAAGCTTTTGACATAGACGATATTGATTTTGCAAAACTAATTTGAATTTGCTACCTATAAGCAAGAATTGGAAGAGAAATAAACATGTATTTAAATAGGCTATAGGCCTGTAAGTAAAAAGACAAAAATAGAGAGGTAGAAAAATGAGCTTTCATGACAGATTCATAATCCCCCCAAGGGAGAGAGGAGATGATGGGGAAGAGATGTTAACTCATTCAATTCCCTATGCTGGCATTCAGTAATATCATTGCCCAAACTATATTGGTTGCTATCTGGAATAGGTTTGGCATTTGGGAAGGTGGAGTAACCTAAGAACAGGAGTGGCTTTGAAGTAAATAACGAGAGGAGACATTAAACAGGCATAAAATGTAGGAAGAGCCCCTAGTCCCAGGCTTTAAGCAAGTCTGCCAATATACGAATGAGAGGGGACTTCACCCTCATGGTTGGTCATGCTGGGTGACATAAAGGCAGCAGAGTACTTAAAAGTATAGGTTAGAGGAAGCATGAAGGAATTTGTGTTTGTTCTCTTATTTTTCTACTAAATAAGAACATCCTTATATTCTGGTAAAAAAAATAATATGGTACAGAATTTTTGATTAAAGGAGGACTTGTTTTGGGGTTTGTAGTTCTAGTGGCTGATATTCCTAGACCCTAAAGACAAAAATAAATCTTTTGTTTCACAGAAACTGACATTTGCTTTCTTCATTTCAATGGAATGATGTTATAAAATAAAAGAATTCTTGATATTGGCACCAGATACTGAGAACCTTGTAAAATGAAACACTGCTGTTAATTAGTTTTGGCATGTAATTATCTCCACACTAGTCCAACAATTTCACTAACTCATTGAAACCTTAACAATTAACCTACAAACTATGTCTTTGACCTGATATCTATTGCCTTCTTGTTGAGCTTTGTTTTACTGTTCCCAAGGCAAGGAGGCTCCAACTCATTTCACCCTGCCCCCGACTTCATTGGACAACAATTACTCAAATCTTGGGTGCCGGACTTCAGGTTCCTTTTAGAGATATCTTGCAAAGGAGGTCAGCCCGGCCATCTAGAGTATTTTAGGACTAGCTTGAGGGGAAAGAATACATTTCCATTAAGTGTGTCCTTGCTGTCACATGTTCCAATATTTGTCACCCACAATCTGATCTGCGTGACTTTTACTGAAAGACCCAGATGCCTCCATGACAACTTGACTGAGAATTTGTGTTAGCCAGTTCTCCTAGGATCAGTGATGGTAGCACTATGGAGTACACATCTCTGTGCCTCTGTTTCCCTGATTGAATTTATCTCATGTCGCAGAATTTGCAGTTTTGTATTTTCAACTAGCTCCAGGAATTTTGAGTTAGTTCCTTTTCACTTGGGGTTGCATCAGCACTTAGAAAGTTAATATCTGTCCAGTCTGAAGCTTTGTTGTTTAGTCACTCAGTCATGAGAGACTAAACATTCATTTTTTTTTTCCAGAAAGTGCCAACTATAGTTTATTTTTGAAAAAGAAGCAAAACTGTGAATTTAGCTCAAACCATTAGGCACACTACCTGTTTTGTTCACCTGAAGATAAGAATTTATATTGGGGAAAAATTCCACCTTTTAAATGCATGATGTCATGATCAGGCAAATTTATATCTATACAAGTTTCAAGATTATCAAGCAATATTTTTCATGAATCCTATGGACTATACTGTTCATGGGCTTTTCCTGGCAAATATACTGGAGAGATTTGCCATTTCCTTGTCCAATTTTATGTAGGCAGAGGTTAAGTGACTTGCCCAAGGCCACACATTCAATGAATGTCTGAGGTCAAATTTGGACTAGGGTCTTTCTAGTTCCAGGGCTCAGGGCTCTATCCGCTGAGCCACTTAGCTGTTCCAAATTTAAAATAATGTGTTTCTACAAATGGTATGGGGGATCGATCACATATATTTTATGACGCAAGTAAAATAAATGAACAAAACTTAACCTAACTTCTGACCTCTTATATTTTATATATATAATGTTACGTGTACATATACATATACACACATATATATATATATTTATATATCTTATCCATAACTACCTAGTTATTTTTCAGGTTATCTCTCAGATTAGAATAAATATTCCTCGAGATAAGGAATTTTCTTTGCTATTATTTCTATCTGTAATTCTTATTTTAATGACTGGCACATAGAGTTTAATTAATTACTAATGATTAAGTCATACATACATACATGAATGCATGCATATATGTACACATATATAAAGATATCAGCACACACATAGATGTATTTATATATTTTGTCAATAAGCATATCTTAACTATGTATCATATGCCAAACACTAAAACTCTTTTTGATTTATGCAGGATCATACATGCACACACCCAAACATCTACCAGTCAAACATTGATTAAACACACTCTAATCACTGTATACATGCACACATATATTTTATATGTATTTTCTTACCATATGTACTCTTTATGTGTACATTTTGTATTTTTATGACTTGTTCAAATATTATACTTCAAAAATTCATAGTTGCTACTTGCTGTACATTTGCAAACAATGAAATTATATGCCAGATTTTTCCCAAGATAATTTTTGGCCAGCAGTCATTGTCATAAAAGATTAGACATTAATCATACATGAATTTTTATATCTGTCAGAATTCTGAAAAAAAACTGATTGATGAACAAAAACAATAACAATGATAATATCAGGATTACTTACTTGGCATAAATCTTACATAGCAGATTGCCAATAAGAAATAAATGCTATATTAATTCATCGCTTAAATTTGTATCACTTTTTTTTCCATTCCTGTTTGGATGAATACAACAAAGTAGTGGCTGAAAAAACAAAAGTTTACTTATAATGAGTATATCAGATGGTCAGCATTGCATACTTTCAAACACTTGACTGAAGCCATCTGGTGAATTTTAGCCACTTGGGTCCAAAAGGGTTCATTAGCTTTCTTAAAAACACCTTGCCCAAGCAATGATATTGCTGTTTTTTTAGACTGGTTGTGTGGAGGAATAGAAAACAAACAATTAAAATGCTTGCTCTCTCTCTCTCTCTCTCTCTCTCTCTCTCTCTCTCTCTCTCTCTCTCTGTGTGTGTGTGTTTAAAAGTGATTTGCAATAATTTACTTATTAGTCCCCCTGATGATCTGGTGATGTAAATATTTATATAACTTTCCAGTGTTTCTTATCAACTACTTTTCATATGGCTGATCAAGAAAGTTCTACTGAACCCTCTAAGTGTTTTCCTTTAATAAATATTCTCTTCCATGTAGGATATATTTAAATCCCAAGCACTTATTTTTAACTCCCTTCAAAGCCAGAAATAGCAAAGCTAGCCTGAATTGGTGAGCAGATCATTGAGAAGTCAAGAATTGACTGTTAAGTGTGTGATTTCTCATTCTACTACTTTTAACAATATCCCACTTCCTAAAATAGAAATCATTCCCCACAAGTTTTCAGGTCAATCTGAAGCCTACTCAAATATTCAACAATTACCCCCTCAAAAATCTTATTTATCTTGGGAGGAGCATGTTAAACTTGTTAGTTTCACAAATAAAATTAGTATGGTGAGCTAAGAAGAGATTTTGTATTTGTAACAATTAAGAGATAGTTTCAAGTTCTTTAGAAAATAGAAATGCTTTGGAAGAAATTCGTACTAAAATTATGTTGCTCTAATAATGTTAGTTTGGTAGCATAAGTGATCTTTTCTAAAATGATGGCTTTATGCTTATGTCTAACAACAGAGTAAAACCAGGGGAAGAGATTATTATCCAAAATAACTATTTCTGAGGAAAACATTGAGCGTTGGGCAGGGAGGGAGATTGCAGGAGTGGGAAGAGATTGTTGGTTGGTTGATTTTCAGCTGTTTACATTGATCAAAGTCATTGGATGTGCAAGTCTTCTTTTGCTTTGAATGCACTGACTGAACTGTGCATTGCTTGATAGCATTAAGCTATTTTAAACAGTTTAGCTTCATATTTGAACTATGAGGGAATCTCAGCTTGTATATCTTTGAGGTCTTATATGAAGAGCCAGGACTGATGCCTTTCAGTAATGTCTTTCGCAACAGTGTTTTTAGTGACTGGAATTCAGAATGGGCGCAGTATTTGAAGATCAGAGATTGCTTTATAAAGCATCCACAGTTGATAGATAATGAGATGGAATTCTTTGGATTTTTTTTAAATAATGCAAGTTCAAAGAACAAAGAAATCAGTGGGAGAGTACCCCTAATTTGATTTACCATTAATTTCTATCCTTAACTGATCCCTCATTACTATAGAGTCTTGTGTAATTTGTTGATACTTAGATTCATTGATGCTAATCTTAATTAAAGTACTGTTCAGTGTTTTGATACTTTTATAGAACTTTTCCTCTTAGGATTCCTAGCTTCCTTCAAAACACACCTAAGGTGCTACAGATACAACTACATTCTTGATCACTTCAGTTCTAACATGGAGGGATTAATCTCTTTGTTTTAACAGTATTTTGTATTACTTTGTATTATTTGTTACGTATCTGTGTACACAGTTTATCCTATTGTAAAAGATAAACCCTTTCAGGGTAGTGATTTAAAAGAAATCTACATCCTCAAAATTTAAAACAGTATCCTAAAATAATTGCCATTAAATAAATTATTTCTGAATTGAAATGAATTGAGCTGCATTAAATAAGTTTGCCTTACTTTATTTTTTGACAAAAGACATCCACATTATTTAAACCAAATCAAGGGATATACCATGACTTATTCTCTATAAATATTCCCGAATAGTAAAATCTTTCTTTCATATTCATTCCTAATTCTAGGGTCTCTCTTTCTTGAATACCAAGCTTTTTCTAGGGAACCTCTTGAAGTTAATAGTGATTATTTGAATTATTATATCTTTGAGAATGGAATATTTGTTGTTTTTTTTTCCAGATGAGTACATTGGGTCTTATTGAGGCATGTCAAGGCATAGAGTTAAACAGTAGCAGAACAGAGTATGAAAGAATAGAATTGTTTGTTACTTGGTCATTTAAGAGGGTCACTGAAAGATTCTAACTTATCTGTCTCCTTGTTGTCTTTGTTCATGTCCACGTCTACTGGTAGAATTTTCACCTAGTCTATAATGCTACTGAAGAAAGACAAGGCTAACAGTTACAAGATACATTACGTTTCTCAGAAAAAAAGCTGTATTTCAATATAAACTATTCATCTTACATTTAAATTAAGATGGAGATAATGGAAGATTTATTGTGGAAAAAATATATATATTTTCTTTTTCAGTTAAGACTCTTCCTTCTGTCTTTTTGCAAGGCATATACATAAGGAGTTTAGGTGCTTTCCTAAAGATATTTATATTATTGATCAGTGGCCCTGAAATGGGTACAGTGATATTTTCCCATCAAATAATGATCTTTGTAGCTCATAAATCTAGTATATTTTTCAATGTGCTTTTTCTCACATTTTCATTACATAGGTAGAAAAAAACTCCACCTTTATAGCTTTAGCTTTAGAGTAGTGGATAGAATGGTGGCCTTGGTGTCAATGAGATGAGAATTTCAATTCTTCTTCAGACACTTGCAATTTAGTCCTGAGCAATTCACTCTATCTCTTATTGCTGAAAATAATCACTTAAAAGTTTTCTCATCATAAATGAGTGGTCACTATTTTGTAGATAAAATTAAAACCAGAATTCCTGAATTCAATCATACTGCCTCCTCAAATTTAAAAATTCTACCCTTATTCATAAAGAGGTTGCAAACTAACTGGAATAACTATCTATAACTTATAATGTGTTAACTTGAAATTGTCCTTACCTGTGAAATGTAGCAGAGCTCACTCTTGAAACTGCTATTCTAGGAAGTAGGAGAATGATTTCTTTTTCTTTCCCAAGGTTTCCTTCCATTACTATGTTCAAGGTCAAAATTCACTGTGCCATTCTAGCATGAAAACATTTGCTTCCAGTGGCAAGTGACAGTCTACTTAGAGTCTTTTAATTTTTCAACTCCATATTCTACTCCTTTTGACATTCTACCAGCAGGAATCATTATACTCTCGCTCATTTCAGTCCTAGCTGACATCCAAAGGTAGAAAGCAACTGAATAAAAAGTTGGGGGCATGAAACAGCAAGAGTTTGGAATTTGAGGGTAAAAAGAGAGACAGAGAATTTGCTAAGAGAATTAGTAATACAAAATGACATATTTGAAAGCCATAATAATTAATATTGTTCAAATAATATTTAAGTGGATAACCAATGAAAAAAATAGATATTAAACTTATAAACTATAAAATAACATACTTGAAACAGTAGAAGCTACAAAAAGTTCCATTTTATGGATTTTTAAATTTTAGCAATGAAATAATTGCGATCTAAATATAAATCTCCAGGGTTGCCTGTTTGTCACAGAAGTCATTTTTCATCCTGTCATGGCCAGGAGTGTGCCACTGTATCATGTTCATACTCATGCCATCAATGCTGAGTTGTTAATAGGAGTTTGGTGCATGCTTTTATTGCTATGTTCCTTTCTGTAACTCTTTACAGGTTCAAATATTTCCTTTTCTAACACAGCTCTGGTTCATTAGGAAAAAAACAGAATAATTTACCATTTTGTTGGCTTTGGAATAAGCTGTTCTGAATTTTTAAAAATTAAAAAATATTCTCTTTTAATTTCCAATTGTAAAAAAGTAAGTTATTTCTGATTAGTATAGCTTGTACTAGGTGAATCTCCTACTAGCCTTATGGCTACAGCTGTATCAATAGCAAGGACAAGCAACAACAACAAATCTAAATATGCTGGCAATGATCCAAATGATTGGAGATTGCCCTACTTGCTCAACTGTGTATTTGCATATAGACTTTAGGGCTAAAAACAGACATAAAATGTGTGGTTTTCAGTTGAGGGAATAAATAAAGAAATAGCCTTTTCTGACATGAGAAACACCCTATTCCCTAGGGACTCTATATTTAGCATTCTGTCTCCTAAAAAGGAAGATCCCATATCGTGGTTTTATTTATAAATAAACACCTGAAAGAAAATTTGGCATTTTTTTTGCTTTATTTTATTTTGTCTAAGGAGCGATTTTATAAGTATATGGAATATTTTGAATGAACACTGTAAAATTTGGATCATAGGGGATATAGTTAGAGCTAAAAGTCACTTTGGAGTCTATCTAACTTAAATACTCTCAATTTACAGAAGAAAAAAAAGCTGAGGTCTCTAGTAAAAGTGATTTGCTTCAGATGATACAGGTGAAAAATGCCATAGGGTCCTCTGACTCTATAATCACTGTTCTTCTCACTTTGCCATACTGTGTTACTTATTAATAAAAAGCAATCAGTTATCAAAATCAAATCAAGGAAAACCCTAACTTAGAAAGAAAGAAAGGGAATTTTGAAATTCATTTCAGCTTAATTTAGGAAATATGTGTTACTTGTTTATTCTGAATAAATTAATGGGTAAACAGTAGGGAAACTACCAGATTTATATAACATGTCATCCTGTGTCATGGTCTCAAAGGATTAATACAAAACGAGAAACATACCAATAAATTTCTACAAGGGATATAAATGACTTTAATGCATAACAATGCTTTATTCATCCACTAGAGAATTAAAGAAGAAAACAATATTTGAGTTTTTGAGGAAGAAGATCTTTTAGAGGTTTCCTCCTTCTGGATCATATTTGCCCATTCTGTTTGAATGCTACTCTCTCACAAGTTCTACGTTCTATCCAAAGTATTTTAGAATGACAAGCTGTTGAATGAACATTGCATTCCATTTCCCATCTCTATCTCCCTGCAAAGAATGCTGAAGATGAAAAAAAAACATTTGGGATCATGCAGATCAACCTTTAAATACCCTAGGAACTCCCTGAACAACATACCTGACAAATGGTCATCTGAATTTTATTTGAAGGCTGTTAGGGAAAGGAAACCTACTACTTACTACTCTAGGCAGCCCATCTTGCTGCTTGGTAGCTCTACTTCTCTGAAAATGAATCTTTACATTATGCCAAATGTTCTTCACCCAGAGTTTCCTACTTCTCTTCGAAGAAGGAAGGTGCATTTTCTTTTCTCATGGGAGAAATATTTATAGTTATACATTATTAAATTATTTTTGTTTCTATTTTTTATTCCACTTATTCTTTAGCGCTTCTTATATGTTTTGTTTTGGGATTCTGTTTATTCCCTGTGCATCATTTTGTATAACCTTCACAGGCTTCTCTGAATTCCTTAATCTATTGTTTCTTTTGGCATAGCAATATTCTTTTTCATCTAAATGTCTTTGTTTGTTTGTAATCATACCATACACAAAGACCATGCACTTTGAAAAACCATATTCTTGTAAAAAAAAAGAGTGAACCCTTTGTTTTTTTTTTTTCTCTTTTGTACCAACTGTGTTCTTCTCTGGTAGAGAATTATGAAAAATATTCAGCATAAAATGGCTTTTGGTGTGCAAAATGGTTAACAATTGAGAAAGAAATATGTACATGTTCAAAATATATACATGTTTCTACATGTATATATAGATAAATGACATTTAGATATGCATTTTCATATATGTACAATCATGCACGTGCATACCAATACCTATACGTACATGTATATAATACACATACATGTGCACATATACATGTAAGTATATACATCGGCATATATGTGCATGATTATACATATATGAAAATACATACATGTATACATGTGCACATATGTGAAGGCCGTGACATAATTAACTCCTCAAATTTCCATGTTGTAAGATGCCCTTATAATTCATTCCTTTATTAGTTCAACAAATAAATTATAACTACATTGGTAACTAATTGGGTCTTATCCTGAACACTTCCAAATCATAAATCATATTTCTAATGTGTATCTAAGCAACTTTGGAAAAATATAGCCTAGATTTTATCCTTATGATGATGTATGAGTGTCTTTTGGTCATTAAGGATACATGAAATAAATACCTTATACTAAAATTATGTTTTTTTCTTTACTACTAATGGATTATTCTTTTTGAAATTCTTGTAACATTTATTTATATCAAGTTATAGGAAAATAAATGTTTTAAAGGACTCATATTACTTTTTAAAGAAAGGTTCCACTTATTAGACTAAGCATGATTGCTAAAATAAGCCACAAAATCATACTTTAAATATTTAACAGGCATTTCAAAGAGGAAGACATTTTATCATTCACCAGGCATGGTACTTAGCCTGCTTTTTCACACTATATGACAAATAGCGAAGCAAGTTGCATTTCCATCCTGTTACATATGCTAGCAGAAAATCAAACAATGAATATACTGTATTGGAACCAAATTTGTGGAATAGCAACTTTGTTATTTATCATCTATAATATTTGATGATGTAACTGTTTAAAATCATTACATCTTAAATTTTATATAGGTATATTAAGACGATTCCAACTTAGAAGTTTACTTGCTATCAGAAAAAAAAATTTAGATATATGTTAATACTTTTATCAATTTCCTTCAAAAGGCAAAACAGGCTAGAGAAAATGATTTCTTTCTTGTTTAACCAAAACAAGAGATTTTTAAAAAGTAGTTTGTTGGCTATATCAGAATTCCCAGGTATATTTATTGCTCCTTTCTCCATACCAGAGAAAGTATCATTTGACCAAAAAAAAAATATATATATATACATATATATATATATCTGTGCATTTGTGTGTATTTAGATTAAAGCTATGTTTTTCATCTTCTCATTTATCATTTTTCCTCTGAAAGTAAACATTCACAAGTTGTTCTTTAAAAATTAAATTTTTAGCTGTATATAACATTATCTTGGTTCTACTAGTTTTACTTATATACTCATAATTTCATGTAAGTATGCCTATGTTCTTTTTTTTTTAACCTGCTCTTAATTTCTCATGTTTCAGTATTTCTGCCACTTTAGAGTTAACTTTGAGACATTACTCTTTTTTAAGCTTACCATTTGTCTTAGGATCAATACTGTGTATTGGCTCCAAGGCAAAAGAATGGTTAGGGCTAGTCAATTGGGGTTAAGTGATTTGCTCAGTGTCACACACCTAGGAAATGTCTGAAGCCAGATTTGAACCCTGTCTCTCAGTCTAGTAAACCACCTGGTTGCCCCTGAGGTATTACTTTTCATTATTTGTAGAGGAATTTTGAAATAAAGGTAACTTTGCTCCTTATTCCACCATATTCCCACAATCCTCAGATGTAATTAAGTTTTTTTTTTTTTTTTTCTGGAATTCTCTCACAATTTAATCGTTAAAAAATTCTGATCCTTTGACCTTAGCAATAGTGAATCCCTTGTCAAATTATACACAGTAATTGCTAACACAATTTAATCTTTCTCTTTGAAAGATATGTATACGTGTGTGGGGGTGTTGAACACCTCTATACCTAGTATGCTATGATGATCATGGAAGAAATTTAGCTCAAAAGTAATTATATCAATCTACTCTATAAGCTTTTTTGAATGATTTTTTATTTTCTACAAAAGTAAAATCTTATCCATTATCCATAGAAATAAAATAGGCAATAAAAGCATATAACAGTTCTTTTTTATCCTATTGGTGTTTAGGACTTTAACCCAGTGATGGGCAAACTTTTTAAAGAGGGGGCCAAAGGAAAGGAAATGTTCATCTGTCAGTTTGTTTCTAAGACAACTCTTTGGAAGTTTCATTGTATTGCAATCCTACTCATCATATTCATCAGATTAGGAATAATGTCTTGGGGCTGGATAGAACATTTCAAGGGGCTGCATCTGGTCCACGGGCCGTAGTTTGCCCATCACTGCTTTAACCCATATACACCAGAGTCTAATGCCAAATACTATTATTGTTGAGCAGTTTCCAATGAAGACCCCAAATAAGGCCCCATAATTATATTTCCCTTCATTCCTCCTACTACCTTTTGTTTTAAAATAGCTTTAATTCTCAGTATATTTGCAAGATAAAAGTTCTTGATACCTTCTAATTCTATGAAGTCAGTTTCGGGGATGGTGGAAGAAGGGAATTCTCTTGAAACTTTCAAGGTTCTTTAGGAATGTAAAAAGAGATAATTTGAAGTCATATGATATATTCTTTATATTAGAAGGAAGCATATACTTCTCTATTGCATAACCATATCTGAGTGGGTCCCATTTATAATAAAATAATAGAACAGTGAAGCCTCAGAGAAGGCTTCCTTCCTTTTCGTGGGATTAGTTCTCTTACACGACCATATTGTTCCTATTTACTTGCCTCAACAATATTCCATTTTTTTTCCTGCACTACATTGCTGTTTCAATATGAAGATGGAATACACCAAAGATACACCAATTGAGTACTGATTGATCACACAATTATGAAGATTAAGTCTGTCAATTTGAATAAAAGCTAGCTTCATTTTTTGAAAACTAGTAGTCTTGAAAGTGACAGTTTAGAAAGACAAAAAATGTTTTCAATATCACTAGATAAGCTTTCAATATGCTCCTTCCCCCAATAAATACTTTATAGCAATGATGACAAACTATGTTTGTGAGCACATAGAAATTATTCATAACACCCAGTTTGGCATTATGAAAATAAAAAAAAATAGTTGACATCAGAAAAGATGCATTAAGATCCAGTTTCTGCCATATGAAAAGTATATATGTATGTGAATGTAGATATGCATGTGAAGGTAGATAAGCCATATGGTTTTTTCCTCATCTGGAAAACAGAGTGCTATCTATATTTGCATTATGTATCTCACAAGGCTTCTTTGATTTTCCAACCTTAATGCTGAAAAATTAAGGTGTTTGCTATTTTCTGACAAACGAAGTTACTTCAAGAGTCACTTCAAAAGATCCCCCTACCCTGAGATTTTAGATGAACTTATTGTTAGAGGCTGAAAAGAAGATTCTACTCAATGAAATATTTGTAGAAAACATCACAAGTTTGTCATGTAATTGAATTTTCTTTCTACCAATACATTTTTGAAGGAGATATCTTTTAAGGAAACAGATTTCTAAGTATTTTTCTTAAATGTCCTAAAATGTAGTTTCAATCAAATGGGAGTTATATTGATTTGAGTTCACTCATTTCAATTTTCAGTGAAGTCTCTATAACAGACGTCATTTCCTATCAAAAAACTTCATTTCTATATGCTTTGTCTTATTGGTGGAAATTTAACTTAAGGGGGAAAAAGGCATGGTTATAGTTCTGCAAATGAATCTGAGCATGACTGTAAAAACTAACTTGGTATTTGGCATGTTACATGGTAAGGAGCTCATTCAGTAAAGAGGAAATAGCAATTCCTGATGGTTTTACGTGGACTATCTTGCCAGGATATTTAAGTATTTCGTGATTCCCCTACCCTTTTTTTCTTGTGGAATAAGTACAATAAAGAAGACTCAGAAAAAGATGAGCCAGTGGCATTGCCAGATAAGTAAGATCTTTCAGAAATATCACTAATAGATATGCCATTGAATACAGATACCTTCTATTTTTCTCCCTCAATTGTTTCAAATTAGTTAAAACATATACTCTTTTTTTTCCATATTCTTGTTAATGTTTTGACATGCTGTATAATCATTTTCTTTACTTTTCTGTTTCTAAATCACATTCCATATGTTCAGCATTAACAGTTGGTAATTATTTTTAATATAGCATTAAGATAAGATATTTTTAATGAATATATGCATTGGAATCATGACACATATCAAACCATTATATTATTAGAAATTTATTTTTATTCTAGGCCAAGGCAAGATGCAAAACAAAGGAAAACAAGTCCTTAGTAATGGAGGGACAGCTACTTTTCTCCTGTTAATGAATCACAATTAATTTTCTCCCTTTCAGTTTGCTCCTACAAATTGCTTTCTTGATTTTTACTTGTCACTGATAACTCAGAACTCATTTTTCCCCACATTCAACCATTTGACTGACCAAGCCTTGAAGACAGAATCATTGCCTTTTCAAAGTACTTGATTCATTTCTCATTCGATAAATTCAAGTTGAGCCTGGAGAAATGAAAAGATGAGGAGATGCAGGAGCTATTTGCAAATACATGAAGGGTTACTGTTTATAGAAGTCAGACATGCTCTAAATGACTTTAGAGGGCAAAAATGCCATGAGTATAATTTAGAAAGTAGCAGATTTAGGGGACAGCTGGGTGGCTCAGTGGATTGAGAGTCAGGCCTAGAGACGGGAGGTCCTAGGTTAAAATCTGGCCTCAGACACTTCCCAGCTGTGTGACCTTGGGCAAGTCACTTGACCCCCATTGCCCACCCTTACCACTCTTTCACCTAGGAGCCGATACACAGAAGTTAAGGGTTTTAAAAAACAGTACGGGAGAGATTAGATTTAGAGCAACATCTTACACCCAATACCAAGATAAATTCAAAATGGGTATATGACAAATATAAAGAGTGAAATCATAAATAAATTAGGTTAATATAGAATAGTATGCCTGTCAGATCTATGGGAAAGGAAGGAACTTAAGACCAAGCAAGAGATAGAGAACATTGCAAAATGTAAAATGAATGACTTTCATATCAAATTAAAAAACTTAAAAAAAAGAAAGTAGCAGATTTAAACTCAGTCTAAAGGAAACAATTATTTTTTTAAAAATATTCATTTATTTAGAATATTTTTCCATGGTTCCATAATTCTTGATTTTTCCCTTCCCTTTTCCCTCCCCCTCTTAGAGCTGACAAGTAATTCCATTGGGTTATACATGTATCATGACTTAAAACCTATTTCCGTATTATTCATATTTGCAGTAGTGATCTTTTAATGCCAAACCCCCAATCATATCCCCATCAAACCACATGATCAATCATGTTTTTCTTTTGCATTTCTACTCCCACAGATTTTTCTCTGGATGTGGATAACATTCTTTCCCATAAGTTCCTCTGGATTGTCCTGGTTCATTACATTACTGTTACTAGTAATCAAATTATGTTCAATTGTCCCATAATGTATCAGTTTCTGTGTACAATGTCCTCCTGATTCTGCTCATTTCTCTCTGTATCATTTATTGGAGGTCTTTCTAGTTCACATAGAAATCCTCCAGTTCATCATTCCTTTCAGCACAACAGTATTCAAGGAAATAATTCTTAAAAAAATAAAGTGTCTGAAAAGGCAATGGGATGCCTAAATGGATAATGGGTTTCCATTCACAGAAAGTCTTAAGGGAAATGTTAGATTACTCTTTATTTGTTGGGAATTCTCTAGAATGGATTCTTGTTAAGATAGAGTTTTTAAAAAAAACATTTTATTTTCCCAATTACACGTAATAACAATATTTCTATATACATTCTCTGAAGTTATGAGCCAAATTGTCTCCTTCCCTCTTTTCCCTCCCCCTTCTGTAAATGGTAGAACGTTTTGATCTTGGTTATATATGTATTGTTATGCAAAACATTTATATTGTTCATTGCTATAAGAAAATACTCATATAAAACCAAAACCCCAAAATAGAACACAAATAAATTAAAGTGAAAATAGTATGTTTTAATCTGCATTCCAACTCCAACAATTTTTTTCTCTGGTGGGGGATATCATTCTTTGGTATGTCCTTCAGAATTGTCCAGGATCATTGTATTGTTGGGAGTAGCTAAGTCTTTCACAGTTGATCATCATAACAGTTCTTACTATGTACAATGTTATCCTTGTTATGCTTATTTCATTCTGCATCAATTCTTCTAAGTATTTCCAGCTTTTTTCCAAAATCATCCTATTCATCATCTTTGTAAGATACAGTTTAATCTAATTGGACTCTGAGGTCCCTTCCAATATTGGGATTTTATTATCTTGTGAAATTCTATCACCTTGTTGGAGCTCTAGGGTGTGTAAGATATTATGATGGGAATTAAGCAGAGTGAACAAAAAGATAAAACATTTTTTTGAACCTACACTTAACAAACAGAAATTAGTTGTAGAAACATGACCCCCACCAGTGAGAAGTTTAGTAAAGATGACATCAACATATCACAAGACAATATGTGATTAAGAACTAAATGAATCGAGACAGTTGTCCAGAGGACGTCATTTCAAATCTGGCCTTAGACACTTAGTTGTGTGACCATGGGCAGATCATTTCACCTCAATCTACTTCAATTCTCTTTAAAACTTTGCATTTATCCCTGTTGAATTTTATCTTTTTTGATTCAGCCCAATGAACTATCATGCCAAGATATTTTTGGATCCTGACTCTATCATGCAATATGTTAGCTCCATCCTTGTGTCATCTGTTAACTATGATGTAAGGGTGGCAGCTATTTTTTTAAAATTTTCTCTATTGATTTAAAAAAAAAACTTCTTCCCACACTGAAATAAATCACCTATTCTTAGTGTTCAGTACTCCAAATAACCCTAAATTCACCTAATTGTGTTATCTCCATCTCCATAATAATAGCATTATATGCTATAACTAGGGGGGATAGTTTTTATTGAGAAAGAAACTAATAATGGTGGTCTGTACATGTGACATATGCTAGTTTACTTTCCCAGTTAGTTCAGGGTTATAGGATACAGAGGTATTATTTATCGTCTGAAGAAAATGATATATATATATATATATATATGTATATATATCTTAAAGCAATTGACTTGGTAGGTTTAATATAACTAGAGGATTATCTTTTAGTCTCTTTTGCATCATGTGTAAGTTACTTTTAAAAATCTATCATTTGGGGGGCAGCTGGGGTAGCTCAGTGGATTGGGAGCCAGGCCTAGAGACTGGAGGTCCTAGGTTCAAATATGGCCTCAGACACTTCCCAGCTGTGTGACCCTGGGCAAGTCATTTGACCTCCATTGCCTACCCTTACCACTCTTTCACCTAAGAAATCTATCATTTGTTTTATTTTAGTTTTACTGTAATGTATAGTTAACATCCTAGAAAACCTAGATGGTATAATAATCATAAGGACATCAAAACTATGTAAGACATGCCCTTCTCTTGCTGGACTTCTGCCTTTCTCAACCTCTTCTTCAACTGAAGTTACTGTATTTTATTCTAAAGGGCATAAAAAGATATTCATAGATTATCTTTTAATGTTAGCCAAGAAATGAAAAAAAAACAAAACAAAAATAGAAGGTGTCCTCCTATTGGCTAATTAGGCCAAATAGATCATGGCATTTTGACACAATGAATTATTATTAGGCCATTAGAAATAACAAAATGAACTATTTGAAAAGAAACTGGGAAGTCTCTTATGAACTGAAACAAAACCAAATGAACAGAACTAGAACAGTTTATTAAATAACCACATTACAGAGATAAACAACTTTGAAAGATTTTAGAACTGATCAATAAAACGATAAAGTCCAAAAAGAATGAAAATGAAAAATGACACTCATCTCCTGACAGAGAAGTGATGAAATTAAAATGAAAAGAGAGACATGGTAATAAGAGAATTTATTTTGTCAGACTGTGGACATATGTATTGAAGGATTTGTTTTTGTGTTTTTCTTTGTTTGTTGTTGTTTTACTAAGTGATGGAGGAGAATAGTAGGAAAAACAGATTATTTTTTAATATTTGTTACTTGAAAAATAAAAATAGTAAACTTTGAAAAAAGGAAAATTTTGGGGAAAAGAACATATGCCATTTAGCAAACAATCCTTTGAAGTTTGTGAAATCAAGATTTGTAAGGGAAATTGCTGATGAGATATTGTCAGATAGGACATTCTTTTATCTGTAGGATAGAAATAATATTTCTTTTCCAGGATTCTTAAGATATTTTAGTGAGAAGTTATGTTTAGTGCACAGTGAAAATAGTAAGGCATTATGTATGTAGCTTATGGATATTGGTGAGTCACTTTAAAGTTACTAGTTCTATCACTAGGATATATTAAATATAGAATAACTAAATCGATCCGTTGTATCAAAGTAATATTTAGGGTAAAATAGAAATTTACATGCTTTTAGTCTATAGACATTGTTTATTCTAATTTTAAATGAAAAGAAGGTTCTGAGAAATAAGATTTTATATTTTATGCAGTATTTAAAAGTAAAATTTCAATTACTTTTCCTTCTAGCCTTACTTTCTGTGCACTTTATTTCCCATGCATTTGAGGTATGTTGCCTTTTAGAATTATTTCTTCCAAGGCAGAATTTTTGTCCATCTTCCCAGGTCTTGAATTGACCCAAATAAAGCATGTTTTCCTGAAATCAAAGGCATGATAGGAGATATTTAATGAATTTAAAGAGAATTATATTGACCCCTTTGCAGAGGAAAAAGGTCTAGAGATCTGTAGAAAGATTAAATTGATTTGGAATCCTTTTAAAAAAATAAAGAACTTACAAAGTTGGGACAGAATAATATTCTACAAAATATATTGCTCACTAAAATGCCAATGGAAACAGAATCATTATATGCCAGGTGAAACCTGGTGACATTTAGGCCATGTTGAGAAAGGCAAAGAGGAAAATTGAAGCAATTATTCAAATTACTGAGGTAAAAAAAAATCCAGGTAATTGAGACAAAGCTCTCTTTTATATTGGAATTAGCACAATGTTTCTTTACTTCATTCTTCATGTATGTAGCAGGGCATGCTCCTCCATCAAATTGGCCCTAAGTTCTAATAAGCATTAATTAGTTTAGGAGCTTTTCCTTCTTTATAGAAGTGAAAAAATCAATCTTGATTGACAGATGGACCCTTCTGTTTTATGTTTTATTGTTTTTAAAGATCAGGGCTTTGATTTGTAGCCAGCTGGCTTTCCAACAAGGACCTGAGCATTGCTGAGCACTGATTAAAGAGCAGTGGGATACGTTGACTCTTTTGTCTGGCTCCCTCCTGAAAGATTTTGGGGCCAGAATTACGGTGATCGTAGCAGGTTTATTATACACTGCAGGTCTTGTGAGCAAGTACCCCTTCAGGAAAAAATCAAGGGATGAATAAATTTCAAAAAAACTAAATAATGAAGTGGACTCCTTTTTCTTTGTATTTATATTATGGAGAAGACTTTATGAAAGAAATGAGGTCAAATTCATGATGAAATATTTTATTATATTGGAGCTAGGATGGGGATCTAAGAATACTTTGCTAGTTTAGTTATATCATAACTTTATTGGCCTACTTAAGGCCGAACATTAATATTTTCCCACATATTTCTAAGATATGAAGAAATAACAGAGCATTTGATTTTAAAGTTTTGTTAAGTTTAGTAAATCTAAGGTTGAAATTTGGTTAGTATTTTTCCTGTAATCAACTTGGCTAGGTTTTTAAAAATTCCTTGAAATTTCTTGACACTGACAGTGTCAATTACTAATCCTCATTAAAAATTTCCAATTATATTTAAGGAAAAAAGTCTCATTTTAGTATTTCCAAATATCTGTCATTAATTTCCAGAAATTTAGTCTCTACTAGTCTCCTTTCTTAAGTGCATCAGGACATTTTGGATAGGTAGCTTTTTTTTTATGTATCTCTATATATAGTATTTTCCTTTAATTTATATAACATATATGATACAAATTTCAAAATAAATGTAAAATAGCTGTGTGTATATGAGGCTTCACCTGTAAGGGAAACTTCTAGTGAAGAAGCTTCCTTTACCAATGCAGAGTGGCTCTTGCCAGACAATTTACTTCGAATTACCTTAATCACTAAAAGGCTAAAAACTGAGGTTATTTAACCAATATCTGTCAGAAGTAGGACTTGAACTCATAATATCCTGATTCTGAGGTCTAGATTCTATACCTCCATCAGTATATCCACAACACACACTCGTGTGTGTGTGTGTGTAGAGAGAGAGAGCTAAAAAGAAAGAAGAAAGTAACAATAACTATCAAGCATGGCACATGCTGAGAATGGTAAATGCCAAGGTTAGGAAACATAATTAATTGAACAAAGAAAATAAAAAAAAGAAAAATGTTAAAGTCAGTTAGAATCAGTTTAAAGATTATCCTAAAGGCACCATGAAAACAATGGAAATTTTTATGAAATGGAGTAACCTAGTGACAAGTATACCTTGAGGGAAGATGACTTGAACAATCACATGGAAGATGTATGAATCGTTCTCCAAGTGTTCAGATACATCAAATCTTAGTGAAATCCATAGTTAAATAAGAAATAAATTTATATATATATATATATATGAAAAACAAAGTGGATGGAAAAAATATTGGAGGCAATGACATGAAATTGAATGAATTAGTTTCTCCAAGTATATATCTAAGACAAGCACAAAGGACCAATAATTAGCTGGACCTAAACTGAATTGGAAGTGGAGTTGGGGTTGCATTGTATTAGAAAAATTCCACAGGGCTTTTACTGGTTCTAAACTGCTTACTACTTCAAAAGTCAATCTTTCCTGGCAATGGCAATGCATATAGTTAAGGGTTTTGAAATATGGTCTCAGTATAAATAAAATAGCAAGTGACCCACAAGACAAAGGAAGGATATAGTTCAAAGTAAAGCAGACTAGAGCATATTCTGAACAAAAACTTGAAATCAGGATGTGAAATGAAAGAAATTATTGCTTCTATTCATTACTAGAAGTGGATATTTACTAGGGAAACAAGGAGACTAAGAAATAACAAATAGTGTAGTTGATTCATTGACAGTTGGAAGACAATATTATAATGATTCATATTTATGAAACTTTGTAAGGTTTTTAAAAGTGATTTCTTTAGTAACATACTGTGACTCATGTGATTTACCTTTACTATTGACTTCCAACAAATCAAGAAACAGGGAACAAAGCTACTCAGAGAAGTAAATGACTTATCCAGATTCTGAAGATAATAATGATGGTAAGTTACTTCGGAACTTAGTTCTTTCACTCAAAGATCAAGACTTCTTCCACTGAACCTTGGAGGTACTGGTTAGTTTTTTCTATTTAGAAAAGTTGAAACCACATTGACAAAAACTGCAAAGGATGAGAACCTGGGAGGGTAACCATCTATAATTCCCATGCCTGTGAAATCACAGGCACTTAAATTTTTTAAGAGTATTAATTGACCATAAGTTCATTAGCATGAATTCTTAGTTTGCTAGTTAGTTTTATCCTTTTGAAAAAAAATTGTTTAAGTCCTTCTCAATTAATCTATGGTCCTATAGCCAAAGCCAAATACTTTAAAAAACTGAGATACTCTGGAAAACTCCACCAGCACAAAATGGGAAAGAATAATTGATAGTTGTTATAGTGTTTGGAGGCCTTCATCTAAAGTTACATTTCTGGGAATTCACTGGTCTCTTAAAAAAGCAGTAATTTCCCAAACTGGAACTTTTATCAAAGAACTCCATCAGATGGCCTAGACATTTTTTTCCAGACAGTACAGGATAATAGTCAGCTATATGAGTAAATAACTCTATTTGATTATTCTTAATTTTCCCCACTCCCACCCTCAAGCTTAGGAATGCTTTTACAACAATTCATTCCTAGAATGGGTATACTATGCTCCCAAACATACACCATCTGATGCTCTTAGGCCAGTGAAACTGTACTTGTGTCATTATTGAGATTGGTCATCTTCAAATTAACTTAATTTTGCTGATGTATTTTGATATCCTCCAGATGTTTATTGGCCTGGGTGAGAGTGGGGTATTTCTAAACTATCTTTGCTCAAATCTATTCCATCAGTAGCTGGCTTGAGGGGATGTGGAAAAATTGGGACACTAATGCACTGTTTATGGAATTGTGAACTAGTTCAACAATTCTGGACAACCAAAGTGCTATAAAAACTGTTCATATCCTTTGACCCAGAAATTCCAGTATTAGGTATATAGTCAAAGAGATAAAAGAAAAACAAATGTGAGAAAATATTTAGAGCAGTTCTTTTTGTGGTGGCAAAGAATTGGAAATGAAAGGGATACCCATCAATTGCGGAACGGCTAAAAATATTGTGGTATATGATTGTGATGGAATACTATAGTGCTATAAGAAATCATGAGCAGGATGGTTACAGAAAACAACAACAAAACAAATCTTGGAACACTCATGAATTGATGTACAGTGAAGTGAGCTGAACCAGAAAAACATTATACACAGAAACAGGAGTATTATAAGGATAATCAACTGTGAATGATTTTTTCTAAATGGACCAAAACAATGATCCCAGACAATTCCAAAGGATTTAAGATGAAAAATTCTATCCAACTCCAGAAAGAGAACAGATGAACTCTAACTATAGATTCAAGAATACTTTTTTGCTTCATCTTTTTTATCTTACTTTGCTTGTGTTTTCTTTTACTACTTGGCTAATGTGGAAAAATATTTTGTATGACTTCGCATATAGCATCACTATCAAATTACTTGTATTCTTACAGAAAAGGGCACAAGGGGAGAAGATAATTTGGAACTCAAATAAACATTGTTAATTTTTTACATGTAGTTGGAAATATTAATGAAATAAATGAGATTTTAAAATGATTTTTAAACTGTGAAGTACTTAAAAACATTAGTTATCATCCTTATCATTGCCATTCATTAGTAGGGCATGTGAATATATGATTTTTTCATAGTGGGAAGTCCCACCACAGAAAATTCTTCCACTGATATAGACTAGCAACTGCTCTAAATTTATAGTCTTAGAGAGTTATCTGGAGGGCACCAGGCTCTTCAGTGATTTGCCTGTTATCTTTCAGCTAATATATATCAAAGGAATATTTTTAAACCAGATGTTCTTGATTATGAGGCTTACCATTTATCCACTATGGTGTACCATTATACTCAACCTATTCTATTTTTACAGAATATAAGATGAAGAAAAATCAAAGGTGTCTATTATGATCTGACAGTTCCCTCATGTCATACAGACCTTCAACTCATGTTTTTACTTGAAAGTTGGTCCCTTTAATTCAATCAGTCAGTCAGATCATCAGATCTCGACAGGATTTTATTATCAATCACACCAGTGAATTGAGTCTCTGCACAACTGACTATTTTATTATTTTACACTATGAGGAGACTCCAATAGTCATTACAATGAATATGAATTTATAGAAGACCCTTTATATCTTTAGTATTCTAATTCTCATAGAAAGAACAGCATAAAGAATTTTGAATCTATGGGTCAAAATTAATGTAGCTGCTAAGTGCCTTCTTTGGTTGTTTTATTCAAAATTTCCACATGTAACAGCCTTGCAGATTTATTTTAAGCGATCAGTTTTCAGGTCCCTGGTTCAGAAAGCAATATACACTGTTTCACTGTATTAAGCAGACCTTTCATCAATTAATAGCAGAGTTCAACAATCCTGATCCAACTATAGCAGGTGATATAATTGTAGTTTATGCTACTCATGGCTTCTATGGTGTGGGAATCATAAGTGTATGAATTTTTCGAGTCAACATTTCTTTTTATGTTGCATAAACACGACTGAAAGCCTAATGATAACTAGATGAGAAGAGGCGTAATGAATGGTTGTGGCATTGTTCATTAAATATTGTGGAGGTTCTTTGCCACAAAATGTGCCACTCAGGGTTTTGCTTTCCCCTCCTAGTCTGTCACTCTCCTTCTCATTTGGACACACCCACAGGTTTAATTGTTCTAACACACAGAAAGCTTCTCTCCTTGAACAATGGAACATGTCTCACTCTCTTTCCTCCAAGCTCTCTTTCTGGAAAGTTATTGCATTTGGGAGGAAGACAAGACTGCAGTAAGCCATACTGCTAAAAGGAGTTTTCCATGCTGTTGATAAAAATGTCAAAGTATTTTACTTTTCTGATTAAAATTCCAGGAAATTCCAGGAGTTATTTGGAGCTGAGGTAGGGCATGCTTGGACAACTGATTACACATATAGATTGTGAAATTTGAAATATGTGCATATGCGATAAAATCATTAAAAAGTTTGTTGGGCCCTTAAAAGTAATTAGTCCAACTGATGTTGAAAACCAGGGTTAGAAATATGTGAGAAATGTAATGGTTTGAAACAGAATGAATGATTGACTTGATCATTATAATGTAAATGCCTAGAGACTTGGGGTTCCTCATTCTTTTATATAATTCTATAATGTTTGGCGAAATTTTACATCACAGTGAGTATCAATACAGTTTAATGTTTCCTAGTATTAATTGCAACAAACAGTCAATGTCTGACATTAAAAAAGTCATGCATCTTCCATTGCTAAAACCATGAGGCCAACGATTTGAATGTAAAGAAAAGAGAAATTCTGTTTTCAAGATCAGGTACAAATTCATCTTCTCTTGACCTTGTTACAATATGTCTTTTTTTTTCAGAATGGGATGTGCCCTTCTTTACTACCAGTTAATTTCAGAAATGATGAGTGCAGAATAATAGCTTGAGTACAGTAGTGAACTGATCACATTTTTTTTATTTTGGCTATGCATTTTACTCATATTTATAAAGTTAAAGGATATGTAGTTAAGGAAGTATACAATAGCATCATTTTTGTTATCTGCTTGGGTTCCAAAGGACATTAAAACAAATGTTAAAAACCATGTGTGGATTTTTTTCTTTCTATTATTTTGAGTACAAGCAATGTTTTTAGAGGAAAATAAAGAAAATAAATATTAAATAAGTAACATAATTAAATAAGTATTTTCACGAATTGCTCTGGGAAATTTCAAGTATGGAGTTTGTTGACCCTAGCATATTTGCCTCATGGCCAATAACTAAAGCATAGGTACTTCCTGTGCTTTACCACTTTAATTCCTATTTTTATACTCAAAAGTAATTTTAGTCCCTTGAATATCTCTCTTCTTACAGTTGTTTAATCATAATTTAAAGATTTTTTTCTATTCATTCTTGTTCCCATAACCATTCACTTTAATAATAACTTTTCCCACTCTTCACTCTATTAAATGGCACATTGAAAACCCCTCATCTTGGGAGACTTTTAGCACATTCCTCTTTTACTTCTATGCCCAAGTTAATAAAGAGTTGGAAGAAATCACTAAATTTGCCTACATGTTTTGACCTTCATCACCCTACAATCTCCTTGAAAGTCGATATTATATTGTATCTTTGTACATACTATCTACTTATTAGTGTTGGTTGAACGAATTTAGATTTAAATAAGTTTTGATATATAAAAGGGAATTATTCTATGGTTCTAATTCTTACAATGTTTTCATGAGGCAAGTGTGGAAAAATCCTACTTTAGCTTAATGGAATGAGTGTATTCCTTTTATGCAGTTCCTTAGAAAGCATAAAACTATGGGCTAAGTACAATTATTATTTATTATTTATTATTTATTAAGGAACTATGAATACTCTAGCCCCTTAGGCATAAATGCACTATTTTGTAATCATAGTGAAATTATATTTATTGTATAAAAATGTTCTGAAGATTAAATCCCTTGAGGGATATCTAGATTACAACACAGAAAATGATAAGCTCTGGAAAGGACCTTAGAGACCATTTAACCCAACTCCATCACTATATGTGAGAAATCTCACAGCCATTGAAATTAAATTATTTAATTTATTAAGTTATTAATTTAATTCATTAAATTATTTAAGGTCATATAGATAGTTAATTATGTAGATAGGGCATGAGTGAATTCAGTTCTCCTTATTCTTCTCATGAAGAAAGGTATTTTTTCTTTATTTTTAATAAATTACATTATCTCCATAAATCAAGGTATATTGTATTTGAGAGAGTTGAATTTCACTTATAACCTTCCTGACCCCCACCTCTGGCAAAGATGGGTGAGAAATCCATAAAGAGAAGTCCTTCATAAGGAGAAGAAATTGCAGTTGTGATCTTTCCTTATTAGTTATTTTTCTGATGGTAAATTCATGCCTAAAATATAATTTAATTCTTTTAAAATAAGAATCACCTTAGAACAACTTGTTGGTTTTTGAAATAATAATTGAAATAACAATAATATCATAAATAAAAATGACTTATAAATATGTCCTTCATCCTCAAGAGTGAAGAAATACTTATGTTGTCCCCAAAATGAAAAAGGAATAGCTTACTCTTTGGGTATACATTGAATTATTTTCAGATATGAAGGAACTATCTAGGTAAATCCAAGGGGGAAAAGTTTCACTTTACCACCAATGCTATGATTCACACACACACACATACACACACACACACTATGATTACACCCAAACACATACTCTCAGGCACAATAGTCTATATTTGCCTAAAACATTCAGAATTAAAAGTTGAAATAACCTTGAGATTTTCTCAATCTGTCAGTTCAAGAGTGAAGACAAATATTGGGAAGTCAAATTTATAACATCTCATAAAATCATTCAATTAAAACTAAACAAAAACATTTTTAAAAGGTCCAAGTCAACCCTAAGCTCAAGATCACACAAATGGTTAAGGTATAATAAAGGCATCAATTAAATACATGCCCTTTCATTCCATATTCAGTGTTCTTTTCATTAATTCCATGGGTTATAGCTATACCTTTATATAATAATTCTTATGATATTAAATGAATATTCACTTTAAATTTCCATCTTTGGTACAATCTTGCTATCATGACTTTCAGTTATTCTTTACTGTAAATTCTCCAGTGCATGTCTTAAATTAAATACAATAACATTTTAGCCTTATTGGAAATGTCAGAATAAGAAGATTTTTTGTTTTACTAAACCCGCCAAATATGTCACTATTTCAGAAAAATGTAAAATAATAGGGCTGAAAATTCCTGCTATGGGAAGTCTCTCTAGCATGTTCATCACTTACATTTTTAAGTTACCTGAGAGTCAGAGAGGTCAAATAGCTTGCCTGTGGTTTTAAGCTAGTGAAACTATATGTTATTCCTTTACCCCATGAAAACTTTCTGTATTCTGTGTGTGATGTATATACATCACACACAGAATCTACATATATATATATATATATATATATATATATATATATATATATATATGAGAGAGAGAAAGAGAGAGAGAGT